>NW_027617017.1:0-158352 GCF_964187855.1 Myxine glutinosa
CCTGCACCAACACAAGTGCGAAAAGTGGTTTTTCAACAATAACACAAGTGCGAAAAGTGGTTTTTCAACACTAACACAAGTGCGAAAAGTGTTTTTTCCACACTAATACAAGTGCAAAAGTGGTTTCCTGCACCAACATAAGTGCGAAAAGTGGTTTTTCAACACTAACACAAGTGCAAAAAGTGGTTTTTCCACACTAATACAAGTGAAAAAGTGGTTTCCTGCACCAACACAAGTGCGAAAAGTGGTTTTTCAACACTAATACAAGTGCGAAAAGTGGTTTTTCAACACTAACACAAGTGCGAAAAGTGGTTTTTCAACACTATCACAAGTGCAAAAAGTGATTTTTCCACACTAATACAAGTGCAAAAGTGGGTTCCTGCACCAACACAAGTGCGAAAAGTGGTTTTTCAACACTAACACAAGTGCGAAAAGTGGTTTTTCAACACTAACACAAGTGCGAAAAGTGGTTTTTCAACACTATCACAAGTGCAAAAAGTGTTTTTTCCACACTAATACAAGTGCAAAAGTGGTTTCCTGCACCAACACAAGTGCGAAAAGTGGTTTTTCAACACTAACACAAGAGCAAAAAGTGGTTTTTCAACACTAACACAAGTGCGAAAAGTGTTTTTTCCACACTAATACAAGTGCAAAAGTGGTTTCCTGCACCAACACAAGTGCGAAAAGTGGTTTTTCAACACTAACACAAATGCGAAAAGTGGTTTTTCAACACTAACACAAGTGCGAAAAGAGGTTTTTCAACACAATCACAAGTGAAAAAGTGTTTTTTCCACACTTATACAAGTGCAAAAGTGGTTTCCTGCACCAACACAAGTGCGAAAAGTGGTTTTTCAACACTAACACAAGTGCGAAAAGTGGTTTTTCAACACTTTCACAAGTGCAAAAAGTGTTTTTTCCACACTAATACAAGTGCAAAAGTGGTTTCCTGCACCAACACAAGTGCGAAAAGTGGTTTTTCAACACTAACACAAGTGCGAAAAGTGGTTTTTCAACACTAACACAAGTGCGAAAAGTGGTTTTTCAACACTAACACAAGTGCGAAAAGTGTTTTTTCCACACTAATACAAGTGCAAAAGTGGTTTCCTGCACCAACACAAGTGCGAAAAGTGGTTTTTCAACACTAACACAAGTGCGAAAAGTGGTTTTTCAACACTAACACAAGTGCGAAAAGTGTGTTTTCCACACTAATACAAGTGCAAAAGTGGTTTCCTGCACCAACACAAGTGCAAAAAGTGGTTTTTCAACACTAACACAAGTGCGAAAAGTGGTTTTTCAACACTAACACAAGTGCGAAAAGTGGTTTTTCAACACTAACACAAGTGCGAAAAGTGGTTTTTCAACACTATCACAAGTGCAAAAAGTGTTTTTTCCACACTAATACAAGTGCAAAAGTGGTTTCCTGCACCAACACAAGTGCGAAAAGTGGTTTTTCAACACTAACACAAGTGCGAAAAGTGGTTTTTCAACACTAACACAAGTGCGAAAAGTGTTTTTTCCACACTAATACAAGCGCAAAAGTGGTTTCCTGCACCAACACAAGTGCGAAAAGTGGTTTTTCAACACTAACACAAGAGCAAAAAGTGGTTTTTCAACACTAACACAAGTGCGAAAAGTGTTTTTTCCACACTAATACAAGTGCAAAAGTGGTTTCCTGCACCAACACAAGTGCGAAAAGTGGTTTTTCAACACTAACACAAGTGCGAAAAGTGGTTTTTCAACACTAACACAAGGGCGAAAAGTTGTTTTTCAACACTATCACAAGTGCAAAAAGTGTTTTTTCCACACTAATACAAGTGCAAAAGTGGTTTCCTGCACCAACATAAGTGCGAAAAGTGGTTTTTCAACACTAACACAAGTGCAAAAAGTGGTTTTTCAACACTAACACAAGTGCGAAAAGTGGTTTTTCAACACTAAGACAAGTGCGAAAAGTGTTTTTTCCACACTAATACAAGTGCAAAAGTGGTTTCCTGCACCAACACAAGTGCGAAAAGTGGTTTTTCAACAATAACACAAGTGCGAAAAGTGGTTTTTCAACACTAACACAAGTGCGAAAAGTGTTTTTTCCACACTAATACAAGTGCAAAAGTGGTTTCCTGCACCAACATAAGTGCGAAAAGTGGTTTTTCAACACTAACACAAGTGCAAAAAGTGGTTTTTCCACACTAATACAAGTGAAAAAGTGGTTTCCTGCACCAACACAAGTGCGAAAAGTGGTTTTTCAACACTAACACAAGTGCGAAAAGTGGTTTTTCAACACTAACACAAGTGCGAAAAGTGGTTTTTCAACACTATCACAAGTGCAAAAAGTGATTTTTCCACACTAATACAAGTGCAAAAGTGGATTCCTGCACCAACACAAGTGCGAAAAGTGGTTTTTCAACACTAACACAAGTGCGAAAAGTGGTTTTTCAACACTAACACAAGTGCGAAAAGTGGTTTTTCAACACTATCACAAGTGCAAAAAGTGTTTTTTCCACACTAATACAAGTGCAAAAGTGGTTTCCTGCACCAACACAAGTGCGAAAAGTGGTTTTTCAACACTAACACAAGTGCGAAAAGTGGTTTTTCAACACTAACACAAGTGCAAAAAGTGTTTTTTCCACACTAATACAAGTGCAAAAGTGGTTTCCTGCACCAACACAAGTGCGAAAAGTGGTTTTTCAACACTAACACAAGTGCGAAAAGTGGTTTTTCAACACTAACACAAGTGCGAAAAGTGTTTTTTCCACACTAATACAAGCGCAAAAGTGGTTTCCTGCACCAACACAAGTGCGAAAAGTGGTTTTTCAACACTAACACAAGAGCAAAAAGTGGTTTTTCAACACTAACACAAGTGCGAAAAGTGTTTTTTCCACACTAATACAAGTGCAAAAGTGGTTTCCTGCACCAACACAAGTGCGAAAAGTGGTTTTTCAACACTAACACAAGTGCGAAAAGTGGTTTTTCAACACTAACACAAGGGCGAAAAGTTGTTTTTCAACACTATCACAAGTGCAAAAAGTGTTTTTTCCACACTAATACAAGTGCAAAAGTGGTTTCCTGCACCAACATAAGTGCGAAAAGTGGTTTTTCAACACTAACACAAGTGCAAAAAGTGGTTTTTCAACACTAACACAAGTGCGAAAAGTGGTTTTTCAACACTAAGACAAGTGCAAAAAGTGTTTTTTCCACACTAATACAAGTGCAAAAGTGGTTTCCTGCACCAACACAAGTGCGAAAAGTGGTTTTTCAACAATAACACAAGTGCGAAAAGTGGTTTTTCAACACTAACACAAGTGCGAAAAGTGTTTTTTCCACACTAATACAAGTGCAAAAGTGGTTTCCTGCACCAACATAAGTGCGAAAAGTGGTTTTTCAACACTAACACAAGTGCAAAAAGTGGTTTTTCCACACTAATACAAGTGAAAAAGTGGTTTCCTGCACCAACACAAGTGCGAAAAGTGGTTTTTCAACACTAATACAAGTGCGAAAAGTGGTTTTTCAACACTAACACAAGTGCGAAAAGTGGTTTTTCAACACTATCACAAGTGCAAAAAGTGATTTTTCCACACTAATACAAGTGCAAAAGTGGGTTCCTGCACCAACACAAGTGCGAAAAGTGGTTTTTCAACACTAACACAAGTGCGAAAAGTGGTTTTTCAACACTAACACAAGTGCGAAAAGTGGTTTTTCAACATTATCACAAGTGCAAAAAGTGTTTTTTCCACACTAATACAAGTGCAAAAGTGGTTTCCTGCACCAACACAAGTGCGAAAAGTGGTTTTTCAACACTAACACAAGAGCAAAAAGTGGTTTTTCAACACTAACACAAGTGCGAAAAGTGTTTTTTCCACACTAATACAAGTGCAAAAGTGGTTTCCTGCACCAACACAAGTGCGAAAAGTGGTTTTTCAACACTAACACAAGTGCGAAAAGTGGTTTTTCAACACTAACACAAGGGCGAAAAGTTGTTTTTCAACACTATCACAAGTGCAAAAAGTGTTTTTTCCACACTAATACAAGTGCAAAAGTGGTTTCCTGCACCAACATAAGTGCGAAAAGTGGTTTTTCAACACTAACACAAGTGCAAAAAGTGGTTTTTCAACACTAACACAAGTGCGAAAAGTGGTTTTTCAACACTAAGACAAGTGCAAAAAGTGTTTTTTCCACACTAATACAAGTGCAAAAGTGGTTTCCTGCACCAACACAAGTGCGAAAAGTGGTTTTTCAACAATAACACAAGTGCGAAAAGTGGTTTTTCAACACTAACACAAGTGCGAAAAGTGTTTTTTCCACACTAATACAAGTGCAAAAGTGGTTTCCTGCACCAACATAAGTGCGAAAAGTGGTTTTTCAACACTAACACAAGTGCAAAAAGTGGTTTTTCCACACTAATACAAGTGAAAAAGTGGTTTCCTGCACCAACACAAGTGCGAAAAGTGGTTTTTCAACACTAATACAAGTGCGAAAAGTGGTTTTTCAACACTAACACAAGTGCGAAAAGTGGTTTTTCAACACTATCACAAGTGCAAAAAGTGATTTTTCCACACTAATACAAGTGCAAAAGTGGGTTCCTGCACCAACACAAGTGCGAAAAGTGGTTTTTCAACACTAACACAAGTGCGAAAAGTGGTTTTTCAACACTAACACAAGTGCGAAAAGTGGTTTTTCAACACTATCACAAGTGCAAAAAGTGTTTTTTCCACACTAATACAAGTGCAAAAGTGGTTTCCTGCACCAACACAAGTGCGAAAAGTGGTTTTTCAACACTAACACAAGAGCAAAAAGTGGTTTTTCAACACTAACACAAGTGCGAAAAGTGTTTTTTCCACACTAATACAAGTGCAAAAGTGGTTTCCTGCACCAACACAAGTGCGAAAAGTGGTTTTTCAACACTAACACAAATGCGAAAAGTGGTTTTTCAACACTAACACAAGTGCGAAAAGAGGTTTTTCAACACAATCACAAGTGAAAAAGTGTTTTTTCCACACTTATACAAGTGCAAAAGTGGTTTCCTGCACCAACACAAGTGCGAAAAGTGGTTTTTCAACACTAACACAAGTGCGAAAAGTGGTTTTTCAACACTTTCACAAGTGCAAAAAGTGTTTTTTCCACACTAATACAAGTGCAAAAGTGGTTTCCTGCACCAACACAAGTGCGAAAAGTGGTTTTTCAACACTAACACAAGTGCAAAAGTGGTTTCCTGCACCAACACAAGTGCGAAAAGTGGTTTTTCAACACTAACACAAGTGCGAAAAGTGGTTTTTCAACACTAACACAAGTGCGAAAAGTGTGTTTTCCACACTAATACAAGTGCAAAAGTGGTTTCCTGCACCAACACAAGTGCAAAAAGTGGTTTTTCAACACTAACACAAGTGCGAAAAGTGGTTTTTCAACACTAACACAAGTGCGAAAAGTGGTTTTTCAACACTAACACAAGTGCGAAAAGTGGTTTTTCAACACTATCACAAGTGCAAAAAGTGTTTTTTCCACACTAATACAAGTGCAAAAGTGGTTTCCTGCACCAACACAAGTGCGAAAAGTGGTTTTTCAACACTAACACAAGTGCGAAAAGTGGTTTTTCAACACTAACACAAGTGCGAAAAGTGTTTTTTCCACACTAATACAAGCGCAAAAGTGGTTTCCTGCACCAACACAAGTGCGAAAAGTGGTTTTTCAACACTAACACAAGAGCAAAAAGTGGTTTTTCAACACTAACACAAGTGCGAAAAGTGTTTTTTCCACACTAATACAAGTGCAAAAGTGGTTTCCTGCACCAACACAAGTGCGAAAAGTGGTTTTTCAACACTAACACAAGTGCGAAAAGTGGTTTTTCAACACTAACACAAGTGCGAAAAGTGTTTTTTCCACACTAATACAACTGCAAAAGTGGTTTCCTGCACTAACACAATTGCGAAAAGTGGTTTTTCAACACTAACACAAGTGCGAAAAGTGGTTTTTCAACACTAACACAAGTGCGAAAAGTGGTTTTTCAACACTAACACAAGTGCGAAAAGTGTTTTTTCCACACTAATACAAGTGCAAAAGTGGTTTCCTGCACCAACACAAGTGCGAAAAGTGGTTTTTCAACACTAACACAAGTGCGAAAAGTGGTTTTTCAACACTAACACAAGAGCGAAAAGTGATTTTTCAACACTAACACAAGTGCGAAAAGTGTTTTTTCCACACTAATACAACTGCAGAAGTGGTTTCCTGCACTAACACAATCGCGAAAAGTGGTTTTTCAACACTAACACAAGTGCGAAAAGTGGTTTTTTAACACTAACACAAGTGCGAAAAGTGGTTTTTCAACACTATCACAAGTGCAAAAAGTGTTTTTTTCCCACTAATACAAGTGCAAAAGTGGTTTCCTGCACCAACACAAGTGCGAAAAGTGGTTTTTCAACACTAACACAAGTGCGAAAAGTGGTTTTTCAACACTAACACAAGTGCGAAAAGTGGTTTTTCAACACTAACACAAGTGCGAAAAGTGGTTTTTCAACACTATCACACGTGAAAAAGTGGTTTTTCAACACTAACACAAGTGCGAAAAGTGGTTTTTCCACACTAATACAAGTGCAAAAGTGGTTTCCTGCACCAACACAAGTGCAAAAAGTGGTTTTTCAACACTAACACAAGTGCGAAAAGTGGTTTTTCAACACTAACACAAGTGCGAAAAGTGTTTTTTCCACACTAATACAAGTGCAAAAGTGGTTTCCTGCACCAACACAAGTGCGAAAAGTGGTTTTTCAACACTAACACAAGTGCGAAAAGTGGTTTTTCAACACTAACACAAGTGCGAAAAGTGGTTTTTCAACACTAACACAAGTGCGAAAAGTGTTTTTTCCACACTAATACAAGTGCAAAAGTGGTTCCCTGCACCAACACAAGTGCGAAAAGTGATTTTTCAACACTAACACAAGTGCAAAAAGTTGTTTTTCAACACTAACACAAGTGCGAAAAGTGGTTTTTCAACACTAACACAAGTGCGAAAAGTGTTTTTTCCACACTAATACAAGTGCAAAAGTGGTTTCCTGCACCAACACAAGTGCGAAAAGTGGTTTTTCAATACTAACACAAGTGCAAAAAGTGTTTTTTCAACACTAACACAAGAGCGAAAAGTGGTTTTTCAACACTAACACAAGTGCGAAAAGTGTTTTTTCCACACTAATACAACTGCAAAAGTGGTTTCCTGCACTAACACAATTGCGAAAAGTGGTTTTTCAACACTAACACAAGTGCGAAAAGTGGTTTTTCAACACTAACACAAGTGCGAAAAGTGGTTTTTCAACACTAACACAAGTGCGAAAAGTGTTTTTTCCACACTAATACAAGTGCAAAAGTGGTTTCCTGCACCAACACAAGTGCGAAAAGTGGTTTTTCAACACTAACACAAGTGCGAAAAGTGGTTTTTCAACACTAACACAAGAGCGAAAAGTGGTTTTTCAACACTAACACAAGTGCGAAAAGTGTTTTTTCCACACTAATACAACTGCAGAAGTGGTTTCCTGCACTAACACAATCGCGAAAAGTGGTTTTTCAACACTAACACAAGTGCGAAAAGTGGTTTTTCAACACTAACACAAGTGCGAAAAGTGGTTTTTCAACACTATCACAAGTGCAAAAAGTGTTTTTTTCCCACTAATACAAGTGCAAAAGTGGTTTCCTGCACCAACACAAGTGCGAAAAGTGGTTTTTCAACACTAACACAAGTGCGAAAAGTGGTTTTTCAACACTAACACAAGTGCGAAAAGTGGTTTTTCAACACTAACACAAGTGCGAAAAGTGGTTTTTCAACACTAACACAAGTGCGAAAAGTGGTTTTTCAACACTAACACAAGTGCGAAAAGTGTTTTTTCCACACTAATACAAGTGCAAAAGTGGTTTCCTGCACCAACACAAGTGCGAAAAGTGGTTTTTCAACACTAACACAAATGCGAAAAGTGGTTTTTCAACACTAACACAAGTGCGAAAAGAGGTTTTTCAACACAATCACAAGTGCAAAAAGTGTTTTTTCCACACTTATACAAGTGCAAAAGTGGTTTCCTGCACCAACACAAGTGCGAAAAGTGGTTTTTCAACACTAACACAAGTGCGAAAAGTGGTTTTTCAACACTAACTCAAGTGCGAAAAGTGGTTTTTCAACACTAACACAAGTGCGAAAAGTGGTTTTTCAACACTAACACAAGTGCGAAAAGTGTTTTTTCCACACTAATACAAGTGCAAAAGTGGTTTCCTGCACCAACACAAGTGCGAAAAGTGGTTTTTCAACACTAACACAAGTGCGAAAAGTGTTTGTCAACACTAACACAAGTGCAAAAAGTGTTTTTTCCACACTAATACAAGTGCAAAAGTGGTTTCCTGCACCAACACAAGTGCGAAAAGTGGTTTTTCAACACTAACACAAGTGCGAAAAGTGGTTTTTCAACACTAACACAAGTGCGAAAAGTGGTTTTTCAACACTATCACAAGTGCAAAAAGTGTTTTTTCCACACTAATACAAGTGCAAAAGTGGTTTCCTGCACCAACACAAGTGCGAAAAGTGGTTTTTCAACACTAACACAAGTGTGAAAAGTGGTTTTTCAACACTAACACAAGTGCGAAAAGTGGTTTTTCAACACTAATACAAGTGCAAAAGTTGTTTCCTGCACCAACACAAGTGCGAAAAGTGGTTTTTCAACACTAACACAAGTGCGAAAAGTGGTTTTTCAACACTAACACAAGTGCGAAAAGTGGTTTTTCAACACTAACAGAAGTGCGAAAAGTGTTTTTTCCACACTAATACAAGTGCAAAAGTGGTTTCCTGCACCAACACAAGTGCGAAAAGTGGTTTTTCAACACTAACACAAGTGCGAAAAGTGGTTTTTCAACACTAACACAAGGGCGAAAAGTGGTTTTTCAACACTATCACAAGTGCAAAAAGTGTTTTTTCCACACTAATACAAGTGCAAAAGTGGTTTCCTGCACCAACATAAGTGCGAAAAGTGGTTTTTCAACACTAACACAAGTGCAAAAAGTGGTTTTTCAACACTAACACAAGTGCGAAAAGTGGTTTTTCAACACTAACACAAGTGCGAAAAGTGGTTTTTCAACACTAACACAAGTGCGAAAAGTGGTTTTTCAACACTATCACACGTGAAAAAGTGGTTTTTCAACACTAACACAAGTGCGAAAAGTGGTTTTTCCACACTAATACAAGTGCAAAAGTGGTTTCCTGCACCAACACAAAGTGCAAAAAGTGGTTTTTCAACACTAACACAAGTGCGAAAAGTGGTTTTTCAACAATAACACAAGTGCGAAAAGTGTTTTTTCCACACTAATACAAGTGCAAAAGTGGTTTCCTGCACCAACACAAGTGCGAAAAGTGGTTTTTCAACACTAACACAAGTGCGAAAAGTGGTTTTTCAACACTAACACAAGTGCGAAAAGTGGTTTTTCAACACTAACACAAGTGCGAAAAGTGTTTTTTCCACACTAATACAAGTGCAAAAGTGGTTCCCTGCACCAACACAAGTGCGAAAAGTGATTTTTCAACACTAACACAAGTGCAAAAAGTTGTTTTTCAACACTAACACAAGTGCGAAAAGTGGTTTTTCAACACTAACACAAGTGCAAAAAGTGTTTTTTCCACACTAATACAAGTGCAAAAGTGGTTTCCTGCACCAACACAAGTGCGAAAAGTGGTTTTTCAATACTAACACAAGTGCAAAAAGTGTTTTTTCAACACTAACACAAGAGCGAAAAGTGGTTTTTCAACACTAACACAAGTGCGAAAAGTGTTTTTTCAACACTAACACAAGTGCGAAAAGTGGTTTTTCAACACTAACACAAGTGCGAAAAGTGTTTTTTCCACACTAATACAAGTGCAAAAGTGGTTTCCTGCACCAACACAACTGCAAAAGTGGTTTCCTGCACTAACACAATTGCGAAAAGTGGTTTTTCAACACTAACACAAGTGCGAAAAGTGGTTTTTCAACACTAACACAAGTGCGAAAAGTGGTTTTTCAACACTAACACAAGTGCAAAAAGTGTTTTTTCCACACTAATACAAGTGCAAAAGTGGTTTCCTGCACCAACACAAGTGCGAAAAGTGGTTTTTCAACACTAACACAAGTGCGAAAAGTGGTTTTTCAACACTAACACAAGAGTGAAAAGTGGTTTTTCAACACTAACACAAGTGCGAAAAGTGTTTTTTCCACACTAATACAACTGCAGAAGTGGTTTTCTGCACTAACACAATCGCAAAAAGTGGTTTTTCAACACTAACACAAGTGCGAAAAGTGGTTTTTCAACACTAACACAAGTGCGAAAAGTGGTTTTTCAACACTATCACAAGTGCAAAAAGTGTTTTTTTCCCACTAATACAAGTGCAAAAGTGGTTTCCTGCACTAACACAAGTGCGAAAAGTGGTTTTTCAACACTAACACAAGTGCGAAAAGTGGTTTTTCAACACTAACACAAGTGCGAAAAGTGGTTTTTCAACACTAACACAAGTGCGAAAAGTGTTTTTTCCACACTAATACAAGTGCAAAAGTGGTTTCCTGCACCAAGACAAGTGCAAAAAGTGGTTTTTCAACACTAACACAAGTGCGAAAAGTGGTTTTTCAACACTAACACAAGTGCGAAAAGTGTTTTTTCCACACTAATACAAGTGCAAAAGTGGTTTCCTGCACCAACACAAGTGCGAAAAGTGGTTTTTCAACACTAACACAAATGCGAAAAGTGGTTTTTCAACACTAACACAAGTGCGAAAAGTGTTTTTTCCACACTAATACAAGTGCAAAAGTGGTTTCCTGCACCAACACAAGTGCGAAAAGTGGTTTTTCAACACTAACACAAATGCGAAAAGTGGTTTTTCAACACTAACACAAGTGCGAAAAGAGGTTTTTCAACACAATCACAAGTGCAAAAAGTGTTTTTTCCACACTTATACAAGTGCAAAAGTGGTTTCCTGCACCAACACAAGTGCGAAAAGTGGTTTTTCAACACTAACACAAGTGCGAAAAGTGGTTTTTCAACACTAACTCAAGTGCGAAAAGTGGTTTTTCAACACTAACACAAGTGCGAAAAGTGGTTTTTCAACACTAACACAAGTGCGAAAAGTGTTTTTTCCACACTAATACAAGTGCAAAAGTGGTTTCCTGCACCAACACAAGTGCGAAAAGTGGTTTTTCAACACTAACACAAGTGCGAAAAGTGTTTGTCAACACTAACACAAGTGCAAAAAGTGTTTTTTCCACACTAATACAAGTGCAAAAGTGGTTTCCTGCACCAACACAAGTGCGAAAAGTGGTTTTTCAACACTAACACAATTGCGAAAAGTGGTTTTTCAACACTAACACAAGTGCGAAAAGTGGTTTTTCAACACTATCACAAGTGCAAAAAGTGTTTTTTCCACACTAATACAAGTGCAAAAGTGGTTTCCTGCACCAACACAAGTGCGAAAAGTGGTTTTTCAACACTAACACAAGTGCGAAAAGTGGTTTTTCAACACTAACACAAGTGCGAAAAGTGGTTTTTCAACACTAATACAAGTGCAAAAGTTGTTTCCTGCACCAACACAAGTGCGAAAAGTGGTTTTTCAACACTAACACAAGTGCGAAAAGTGGTTTTTCAACACTATCACAAGTGCAAAAAGTGTTTTTTTCCCACTAATACAAGTGCAAAAGTGGTTTCCTGCACCAACACAAGTGCGAAAAGTGGTTTTTCAACACTAACACAAGTGCGAAAAGTGGTTTTTCAACACTAACACAAGTGCGAAAAGTGGTTTTTCAACACTAACACAAGTGCGAAAAGTGGTTTTTCAACACTATCACACGTGAAAAAGTGGTTTTTCAACACTAACACAAGTGCGAAAAGTGGTTTTTCCACACTAATACAAGTGCAAAAGTGGTTTCCTGCACCAACACAAGTGCAAAAAGTGGTTTTTCAACACTAACACAAGTGCGAAAAGTGGTTTTTCAACACTAACACAAGTGCGAAAAGTGTTTTTTCCACACTAATACAAGTGCAAAAGTGGTTTCCTGCACCAACACAAGTGCGAAAAGTGGTTTTTCAACACTAACACAAGTGCGAAAAGTGGTTTTTCAACACTAACACAAGTGCGAAAAGTGGTTTTTCAACACTAACACAAGTGCGAAAAGTGTTTTTTCCACACTAATACAAGTGCAAAAGTGGTTCCCTGCACCAACACAAGTGCGAAAAGTGATTTTTCAACACTAACACAAGTGCAAAAAGTTGTTTTTCAACACTAACACAAGTGCGAAAAGTGGTTTTTCAACACTAACACAAGTGCGAAAAGTGTTTTTTCCACACTAATACAAGTGCAAAAGTGGTTTCCTGCACCAACACAAGTGCGAAAAGTGGTTTTTCAATACTAACACAAGTGCAAAAAGTGTTTTTTCAACACTAACACAAGAGCGAAAAGTGGTTTTTCAACACTAACACAAGTGCGAAAAGTGTTTTTTCCACACTAATACAACTGCAAAAGTGGTTTCCTGCACTAACACAATTGCGAAAAGTGGTTTTTCAACACTAACACAAGTGCGAAAAGTGGTTTTTCAACACTAACACAAGTGCGAAAAGTGGTTTTTCAACACTAACACAAGTGCGAAAAGTGTTTTTTCCACACTAATACAAGTGCAAAAGTGGTTTCCTGCACCAACACAAGTGCGAAAAGTGGTTTTTCAACACTAACACAAGTGCGAAAAGTGGTTTTTCAACACTAACACAAGAGCGAAAAGTGGTTTTTCAACACTAACACAAGTGCGAAAAGTGTTTTTTCCACACTAATACAACTGCAGAAGTGGTTTCCTGCACTAACACAATCGCGAAAAGTGGTTTTTCAACACTAACACAAGTGCGAAAAGTGGTTTTTCAACACTAACACAAGTGCGAAAAGTGGTTTTTCAACACTATCACAAGTGCAAAAAGTGTTTTTTTCCCACTAATACAAGTGCAAAAGTGGTTTCCTGCACCAACACAAGTGCGAAAAGTGGTTTTTCAACACTAACACAAGTGCGAAAAGTGGTTTTTCAACACTAACACAAGTGCGAAAAGTGGTTTTTCAACACTAACACAAGTGCGAAAAGTGGTTTTTCAACACTAACACAAGTGCGAAAAGTGGTTTTTCAACACTAACACAAGTGCGAAAAGTGTTTTTTCCACACTAATACAAGTGCAAAAGTGGTTTCCTGCACCAACACAAGTGCGAAAAGTGGTTTTTCAACACTAACACAAATGCGAAAAGTGGTTTTTCAACACTAACACAAGTGCGAAAAGAGGTTTTTCAACACAATCACAAGTGCAAAAAGTGTTTTTTCCACACTTATACAAGTGCAAAAGTGGTTTCCTGCACCAACACAAGTGCGAAAAGTGGTTTTTCAACACTAACACAAGTGCGAAAAGTGGTTTTTCAACACTAACTCAAGTGCGAAAAGTGGTTTTTCAACACTAACACAAGTGCGAAAAGTGGTTTTTCAACACTAACACAAGTGCGAAAAGTGTTTTTTCCACACTAATACAAGTGCAAAAGTGGTTTCCTGCACCAACACAAGTGCGAAAAGTGGTTTTTCAACACTAACACAAGTGCGAAAAGTGTTTGTCAACACTAACACAAGTGCAAAAAGTGTTTTTTCCACACTAATACAAGTGCAAAAGTGGTTTCCTGCACCAACACAAGTGCGAAAAGTGGTTTTTCAACACTAACACAAGTGCGAAAAGTGGTTTTTCAACACTAACACAAGTGCGAAAAGTGGTTTTTCAACACTATCACAAGTGCAAAAAGTGTTTTTTCCACACTAATACACGTGCAAAAGTGGTTTCCTGCACCAACACAAGTGCGAAAAGTGGTTTTTCAACACTAACACAAGTGTGAAAAGTGGTTTTTCAACACTAACACAAGTGCGAAAAGTGGTTTTTCAACACTAATACAAGTGCAAAAGTTGTTTCCTGCACCAACACAAGTGCGAAAAGTGGTTTTTCAACACTAACACAAGTGCGAAAAGTGGTTTTTCAACACTAACACAAGTGCGAAAAGTGGTTTTTCAACACTAACAGAAGTGCGAAAAGTGTTTTTTCCACACTAATACAAGTGCAAAAGTGGTTTCCTGCACCAACACAAGTGCGAAAAGTGGTTTTTCAACACTAACACAAGTGCGAAAAGTGGTTTTTCAACACTAACACAAGGGCGAAAAGTGGTTTTTCAACACTATCACAAGTGCAAAAAGTGTTTTTTCCACACTAATACAAGTGCAAAAGTGGTTTCCTGCACCAACATAAGTGCGAAAAGTGGTTTTTCAACACTAACACAAGTGCAAAAAGTGGTTTTTCAACACTAACACAAGTGCGAAAAGTGGTTTTTCAACACTAACACAAGTGCGAAAAGTGGTTTTTCAACACTAACACAAGTGCGAAAAGTGGTTTTTCAACACTATCACACGTGAAAAAGTGGTTTTTCAACACTAACACAAGTGCGAAAAGTGGTTTTTCCACACTAATACAAGTGCAAAAGTGGTTTCCTGCACCAACACAAGTGCAAAAAGTGGTTTTTCAACACTAACACAAGTGCGAAAAGTGGTTTTTCAACAATAACACAAGTGCGAAAAGTGTTTTTTCCACACTAATACAAGTGCAAAAGTGGTTTCCTGCACCAACACAAGTGCGAAAAGTGGTTTTTCAACACTAACACAAGTGCGAAAAGTGGTTTTTCAACACTAACACAAGTGCGAAAAGTGGTTTTTCAACACTAACACAAGTGCGAAAAGTGTTTTTTCCACACTAATACAAGTGCAAAAGTGGTTCCCTGCACCAACACAAGTGCGAAAAGTGATTTTTCAACACTAACACAAGTGCAAAAAGTTGTTTTTCAACACTAACACAAGTGCGAAAAGTGGTTTTTCAACACTAACACAAGTGCAAAAAGTGTTTTTTCCACACTAATACAAGTGCAAAAGTGGTTTCCTGCACCAACACAAGTGCGAAAAGTGGTTTTTCAATACTAACACAAGTGCAAAAAGTGTTTTTTCAACACTAACACAAGAGCGAAAAGTGGTTTTTCAACACTAACACAAGTGCGAAAAGTGTTTTTTCAACACTAACACAAGTGCGAAAAGTGGTTTTTTCAACACTAACACAAGTGCGAAAAGTGTTTTTTCCACACTAATACAAGTGCAAAAGTGGTTTCCTGCACCAACACAACTGCAAAAGTGGTTTCCTGCACTAACACAATTGCGAAAAGTGGTTTTTCAACACTAACACAAGTGCGAAAAGTGGTTTTTCAACACTAACACAAGTGCGAAAAGTGGTTTTTCAACACTAACACAAGTGCAAAAAGTGTTTTTTCCACACTAATACAAGTGCAAAAGTGGTTTCCTGCACCAACACAAGTGCGAAAAGTGGTTTTTCAACACTAACACAAGTGCGAAAAGTGGTTTTTCAACACTAACACAAGAGTGAAAAGTGGTTTTTCAACACTAACACAAGTGCGAAAAGTGTTTTTTCCACACTAATACAACTGCAGAAGTGGTTTTCTGCACTAACACAATCGCAAAAAGTGGTTTTTCAACACTAACACAAGTGCGAAAAGTGGTTTTTCAACACTAACACAAGTGCGAAAAGTGGTTTTTCAACACTATCACAAGTGCAAAAAGTGTTTTTTTCCCACTAATACAAGTGCAAAAATGGTTTCCTGCACTAACACAAGTGCGAAAAGTGGTTTTTCAACACTAACACAAGTGCGAAAAGTGGTTTTTCAACACTAACACAAGTGCGAAAAGTGGTTTTTCAACACTAACACAAGTGCGAAAAGTGTTTTTTCCACACTAATACAAGTGCAAAAGTGGTTTCCTGCACCAAGACAAGTGCAAAAAGTGGTTTTTCAACACTAACACAAGTGCGAAAAGTGGTTTTTCAACACTAACACAAGTGCGAAAAGTGTTTTTTCCACACTAATACAAGTGCAAAAGTGGTTTCCTGCACCAACACAAGTGCGAAAAGTGGTTTTTCAACACTAACACAAATGCGAAAAGTGGTTTTTCAACACTAACACAAGTGCGAAAAGTGTTTTTTCCACACTAATACAAGTGCAAAAGTGGTTTCCTGCACCAACACAAGTGCGAAAAGTGGTTTTTCAACACTAACACAAATGCGAAAAGTGGTTTTTCAACACTAACACAAGTGCGAAAAGAGGTTTTTCAACACAATCACAAGTGCAAAAAGTGTTTTTTTCCACACTTATACAAGTGCAAAAGTGGTTTCCTGCACCAACACAAGTGCGAAAAGTGGTTTTTCAACACTAACACAAGTGCGAAAAGTGGTTTTTCAACACTAACTCAAGTGCGAAAAGTGGTTTTTCAACACTAACACAAGTGCGAAAAGTGGTTTTTCAACACTAACACAAGTGCGAAAAGTGTTTTTTCCACACTAATACAAGTGCAAAAGTGGTTTCCTGCACCAACACAAGTGCGAAAAGTGGTTTTTCAACACTAACACAAGTGCGAAAAGTGTTTGTCAACACTAACACAAGTGCAAAAAGTGTTTTTTCCACACTAATACAAGTGCAAAAGTGGTTTCCTGCACCAACACAAGTGCGAAAAGTGGTTTTTCAACACTAACACAATTGCGAAAAGTGGTTTTTCAACACTAACACAAGTGCGAAAAGTGGTTTTTCAACACTATCACAAGTGCAAAAAGTGTTTTTTCCACACTAATACAAGTGCAAAAGTGGTTTCCTGCACCAACACAAGTGCGAAAAGTGGTTTTTCAACACTAACACAAGTGCGAAAAGTGGTTTTTCAACACTAACACAAGTGCGAAAAGTGGTTTTTCAACACTAATACAAGTGCAAAAGTTGTTTCCTGCACCAACACAAGTGCGAAAAGTGGTTTTTCAACACTAACACAAGTGCGAAAAGTGGTTTTTCAACACTAACACAAGTGCGAAAAGTGGTTTTTCAACACTAACAGAAGTGCGAAAAGTGTTTTTTCCACACTAATACAAGTGCAAAAGTGGTTTCCTGCACCAACACAAGTGCGAAAAGTGGTTTTTTCAACACTAACACAAGTGCGAAAAGTGGTTTTTCAACACTAACACAAGGGCGAAAAGTGGTTTTTCAACACTATCACAAGTGCAAAAAGTGTTTTTTCCACACTAATACAAGTGCAAAAGTGGTTTCCTGCACCAACATAAGTGCGAAAAGTGGTTTTTCAACACTAACACAAGTGCAAAAAGTGGTTTTTCAACACTAACACAAGTGCGAAAAGTGGTTTTTCAACACTAAGACAAGTGCAAAAAGTGTTTTTTCCACACTAATACAAGTGCAAAAGTGGTTTCCTGCACCAACACAGTGCGAAAAGTGGTTTTTCAACAATAACACAAGTGCGAAAAGTGGTTTTTCAACACTAACACAAGTGCGAAAAGTGTTTTTTCCACACTAATACAAGTGCAAAAGTGGTTTCCTGCACCAACATAAGTGCGAAAAGTGGTTTTTCAACACTAACACAAGTGCAAAAAGTGGTTTTTCCACACTAATACAAGTGAAAAAGTGGTTTCCTGCACCAACACAAGTGCGAAAAGTGGTTTTTCAACACTAACACAAGTGCGAAAAGTGGTTTTTCAACACTAACACAAGTGCGAAAAGTGGTTTTTCAACACTATCACAAGTGCAAAAAGTGATTTTTCCACACTAATACTAGTGCAAAAGTGGGTTCCTGCACCAACACAAGTGCGAAAAGTGGTTTTTCAACACTAACACAAGTGCGAAAAGTGGTTTTTCAACACTAACACAAGTGCGAAAAGTGGTTTTTCAACACTATCACAAGTGCAAAAAGTGTTTTTTCCACACTAATACAAGTGCAAAAGTGGTTTCCTGCACCAACACAAGTGCGAAAAGTGGTTTTTCAACACTAACGCAAGTGCGAAAAGTGTTTTTTCCACACTAATACAAGCGCAAAAGTGGTTTCCTGCACCAACACAAGTGCGAAAAGTGGTTTTTCAACACTAACTCAAGTGCGAAAAGTGGTTTTTCAACACTAACACAAGTGCGAAAAGTGGTTTTTCAACACTAACACAAGAGCGAAAAGTGTTTTTTCCACACTAATACAAGTGCAAAAGTGGTTTCCTGCACCAACACAAGTGCGAAAAGTGGTTTTTCAACACTAACACAAGTGCGAAAAGTGGTTTTTCAACACTAACACAAGTGCGAAAAGTGGTTTTTCAACACTATCACAAGTGCAAAAAGTGTTTTTTCCACACTAATACAAGTGCAAAAGTGGTTTCCTGCACCAACACAAGTGCGAAAAGTGGTTTTTCAACACTAACACAAGTGCGAAAAGTGGTTTTTCAACACTAACACAAGTGCGAAAAGTGGTTTTTCAACACTAACACAAGTGCGAAAAGTGTTTTTTCCACACTAATACAAGTGCAAAAGTGGTTTCCTGCACCAACACAAGTGCGAAAAGTGGTTTTTCAACACTAACACAAGTGCGAAAAGTGGTTTTTCAACACTAACACAAGTGCGAAAAGTGGTTTTTCAACACTAACACAAGTGCGAAAAGTGTTTTTTCCACACTAATACAAGTGCAAAAGTGGTTTCCTGCACCAACACAAGTGCGAAAAGTGGTTTTTCAACACTAACACAAGTGCGAAAAGTGGTTTTTCAACACTAACACAAGAGCGAAAAGTGGTTTTTCAACACTAACACAAGTGCGAAAAGTGTTTTTTCCACACTAATACAACTGCAGAAGTGGTTTCCTGCACTAACACAATCGCGAAAAGTGGTTTTTCAACACTAACACAAGTGCGAAAAGTGGTTTTTCAACACTAACACAAGTGCGAAAAGTGGTTTTTCAACACTATCACACGTGAAAAAGTGGTTTTTCAACACTAACACAAGTGCGAAAAGTGGTTTTTCCACACTAATACAAGTGCAAAAGTGGTTTCCTGCACCAACACAAGTGCAAAAAGTGGTTTTTCAACACTAACACAAGTGCGAAAAGTGGTTTTTCAACACTAACACAAGTGCGAAAAGTGTTTTTTCCACACTAATACAAGTGCAAAAGTGGTTTCCTGCACCAACACAAGTGCGAAAAGTGGTTTTTCAACACTAACACAAGTGCGAAAAGTGGTTTTTCAACACTAACACAAGTGCGAAAAGTGGTTTTTCAACACTAACACAAGTGCGAAAAGTGTTTTTTCCACACTAATACAAGTGCAAAAGTGGTTCCCTGCACCAACACAAGTGCGAAAAGTGATTTTTCAACACTAACACAAGTGCAAAAAGTTGTTTTTCAACACTAACACAAGTGCGAAAAGTGGTTTTTTCAACACTAACACAAGTGCGAAAAGTGTTTTTTTCCACACTAATACAAGTGCAAAAGTGGTTTCCTGCACCAACACAAGTGCGAAAAGTGGTTTTTCAATACTAACACAAGTGCAAAAAGTGTTTTTTCAACACTAACACAAGAGCGAAAAGTGGTTTTTCAACACTAACACAAGTGCGAAAAGTGTTTTTTCCACACTAATACAACTGCAAAAGTGGTTTCCTGCACTAACACAATTGCGAAAAGTGGTTTTTCAACACTAACACAAGTGCGAAAAGTGGTTTTTCAACACTAACACAAGTGCGAAAAGTGGTTTTTCAACACTAACACAAGTGCGAAAAGTGTTTTTTTCCACACTAATACAAGTGCAAAAGTGGTTTCCTGCACCAACACAAGTGCGAAAAGTGGTTTTTCAACACTAACACAAGTGCGAAAAGTGGTTTTTCAACACTAACACAAGAGCGAAAAGTGGTTTTTCAACACTAACACAAGTGCGAAAAGTGTTTTTTCCACACTAATACAACTGCAGAAGTGGTTTCCTGCACTAACACAATCGCGAAAAGTGGTTTTTCAACACTAACACAAGTGCGAAAAGTGGTTTTTCAACACTAACACAAGTGCGAAAAGTGGTTTTTCAACACTATCACAAGTGCAAAAAGTGTTTTTTTCCCACTAATACAAGTGCAAAAGTGGTTTCCTGCACCAACACAAGTGCGAAAAGTGGTTTTTCAACACTAACACAAGTGCGAAAAGTGGTTTTTCAACACTAACACAAGTGCGAAAAGTGGTTTTTCAACACTAACACAAGTGCGAAAAGTGGTTTTTCAACACTGTCACACGTGAAAAAGTGGTTTTTCAACACTAACACAAGTGCGAAAAGTGTTTTTTCCACACTAATACAAGTGCAAAAGTGGTTTCCTGCACCAAGACAAGTGCAAAAAGTGGTTTTTCAACACTAACACAAGTGCGAAAAGTGGTTTTTCAACACTAACACAAGTGCGAAAAGTGTTTTTTCCACACTAATACAAGTGCAAAAGTGGTTTCCTGCACCAACACAAGTGCGAAAAGTGGTTTTTCAACACTAACACAAATGCGAAAAGTGGTTTTTCAACACTAACACAAGTGCGAAAAGAGGTTTTTCAACACAATCACAAGTGCAAAAAGTGTTTTTTCCACACTTATACAAGTGCAAAAGTGGTTTCCTGCACCAACACAAGTGCGAAAAGTGGTTTTTCAACACTAACACAAGTGCGAAAAGTGGTTTTTCAACACTAACTCAAGTGCGAAAAGTGGTTTTTCAACACTAACACAAGTGCGAAAAGTGGTTTTTCAACACTAACACAAGTGCGAAAAGTGTTTTTTCCACACTAATACAAGTGCAAAAGTGGTTTCCTGCACCAACACAAGTGCGAAAAGTGGTTTTTCAACACTAACACAAGTGCGAAAAGTGTTTGTCAACACTAACACAAGTGCAAAAAGTGTTTTTTCCACACTAATACAAGTGCAAAAGTGGTTTCCTGCACCAACACAAGTGCGAAAAGTGGTTTTTCAACACTAACACAAGTGCGAAAAGTGGTTTTTCAACACTAACACAAGTGCGAAAAGTGGTTTTTCAACACTATCACAAGTGCAAAAAGTGTTTTTTCCACACTAATACAAGTGCAAAAGTGGTTTCCTGCACCAACACAAGTGCGAAAAGTGGTTTTTCAACACTAACACAAGTGCGAAAAGTGGTTTTTCAACACTGTCACACGTGAAAAAGTGGTTTTTCAACACTAACACAAGTGCGAAAAGTGTTTTTTCCACACTAATACAAGTGCAAAAGTGGTTTCCTGCACCAAGACAAGTGCAAAAAGTGGTTTTTCAACACTAACACAAGTGCGAAAAGTGGTTTTTCAACACTAACACAAGTGCGAAAAGTGTTTTTTCCACACTAATACAAGTGCAAAAGTGGTTTCCTGCACCAACACAAGTGCGAAAAGTGGTTTTTCAACACTAACACAAATGCGAAAAGTGGTTTTTCAACACTAACACAAGTGCGAAAAGAGGTTTTTCAACACAATCACAAGTGCAAAAAGTGTTTTTTCCACACTTATACAAGTGCAAAAGTGGTTTCCTGCACCAACACAAGTGCGAAAAGTGGTTTTTCAACACTAACACAAGTGCGAAAAGTGGTTTTTCAACACTAACTCAAGTGCGAAAAGTGGTTTTTCAACACTAACACAAGTGCGAAAAGTGGTTTTTCAACACTAACACAAGTGCGAAAAGTGTTTTTTTCCACACTAATACAAGTGCAAAAGTGGTTTCCTGCACCAACACAAGTGCGAAAAGTGGTTTTTCAACACTAACACAAGTGCGAAAAGTGTTTGTCAACACTAACACAAGTGCAAAAAGTGTTTTTTCCACACTAATACAAGTGCAAAAGTGGTTTCCTGCACCAACACAAGTGCGAAAAGTGGTTTTTCAACACTAACACAAGTGCGAAAAGTGGTTTTTCAACACTAACACAAGTGCGAAAAGTGGTTTTTCAACACTATCACAAGTGCAAAAAGTGTTTTTTCCACACTAATACAAGTGCAAAAGTGGTTTCCTGCACCAACACAAGTGCGAAAAGTGGTTTTTCAACACTAACACAAGTGCGAAAAGTGGTTTTTCAACACTAACACAAGAGTGAAAAGTGGTTTTTCAACACTAACACAAGTGCGAAAAGTGTTTTTTCCACACTAATACAACTGCAGAAGTGGTTTTCTGCACTAACACAATCGCAAAAAGTGGTTTTTCAACACTAACACAAGTGCGAAAAGTGGTTTTTCAACACTAACACAAGTGCGAAAAGTGGTTTTTCAACACTATCACAAGTGCAAAAAGTGTTTTTTTCCCACTAATACAAGTGCAAAAATGGTTTCCTGCACTAACACAAGTGCGAAAAGTGGTTTTTCAACACTAACACAAGTGCGAAAAGTGGTTTTTCAACACTAACACAAGTGCGAAAAGTGGTTTTTCAACACTAACACAAGTGCGAAAAGTGTTTTTTCCACACTAATACAAGTGCAAAAGTGGTTTCCTGCACCAAGACAAGTGCAAAAAGTGGTTTTTCAACACTAACACAAGTGCGAAAAGTGGTTTTTCAACACTAACACAAGTGCGAAAAGTGTTTTTTCCACACTAATACAAGTGCAAAAGTGGTTTCCTGCACCAACACAAGTGCGAAAAGTGGTTTTTCAACACTAACACAAATGCGAAAAGTGGTTTTTCAACACTAACACAAGTGCGAAAAGTGTTTTTTCCACACTAATACAAGTGCAAAAGTGGTTTCCTGCACCAACACAAGTGCGAAAAGTGGTTTTTCAACACTAACACAAATGCGAAAAGTGGTTTTTCAACACTAACACAAGTGCGAAAAGAGGTTTTTCAACACAATCACAAGTGCAAAAAGTGTTTTTTCCACACTTATACAAGTGCAAAAGTGGTTTCCTGCACCAACACAAGTGCGAAAAGTGGTTTTTCAACACTAACACAAGTGCGAAAAGTGGTTTTTCAACACTAACTCAAGTGCGAAAAGTGGTTTTTCAACACTAACACAAGTGCGAAAAGTGGTTTTTCAACACTAACACAAGTGCGAAAAGTGTTTTTTCCACACTAATACAAGTGCAAAAGTGGTTTCCTGCACCAACACAAGTGCGAAAAGTGGTTTTTCAACACTAACACAAGTGCGAAAAGTGTTTGTCAACACTAACACAAGTGCAAAAAGTGTTTTTTCCACACTAATACAAGTGCAAAAGTGGTTTCCTGCACCAACACAAGTGCGAAAAGTGGTTTTTCAACACTAACACAATTGCGAAAAGTGGTTTTTCAACACTAACACAAGTGCGAAAAGTGGTTTTTCAACACTATCACAAGTGCAAAAAGTGTTTTTTCCACACTAATACAAGTGCAAAAGTGGTTTCCTGCACCAACACAAGTGCGAAAAGTGGTTTTTCAACACTAACACAAGTGCGAAAAGTGGTTTTTCAACACTAACACAAGTGCGAAAAGTGGTTTTTCAACACTAATACAAGTGCAAAAGTTGTTTCCTGCACCAACACAAGTGCGAAAAGTGGTTTTTCAACACTAACACAAGTGCGAAAAGTGGTTTTTCAACACTAACACAAGTGCGAAAAGTGGTTTTTCAACACTAACAGAAGTGCGAAAAGTGTTTTTTCCACACTAATACAAGTGCAAAAGTGGTTTCCTGCACCAACACAAGTGCGAAAAGTGGTTTTTCAACACTAACACAAGTGCGAAAAGTGGTTTTTCAACACTAACACAAGGGCGAAAAGTGGTTTTTCAACACTATCACAAGTGCAAAAAGTGTTTTTTCCACACTAATACAAGTGCAAAAGTGGTTTCCTGCACCAACATAAGTGCGAAAAGTGGTTTTTCAACACTAACACAAGTGCAAAAAGTGGTTTTTCAACACTAACACAAGTGCGAAAAGTGGTTTTTCAACACTAAGACAAGTGCAAAAAGTGTTTTTTCCACACTAATACAAGTGCAAAAGTGGTTTCCTGCACCAACACAGTGCGAAAAGTGGTTTTTCAACAATAACACAAGTGCGAAAAGTGGTTTTTCAACACTAACACAAGTGCGAAAAGTGTTTTTTCCACACTAATACAAGTGCAAAAGTGGTTTCCTGCACCAACATAAGTGCGAAAAGTGGTTTTTCAACACTAACACAAGTGCAAAAAGTGGTTTTTCCACACTAATACAAGTGAAAAAGTGGTTTCCTGCACCAACACAAGTGCGAAAAGTGGTTTTTCAACACTAACACAAGTGCGAAAAGTGGTTTTTCAACACTAACACAAGTGCGAAAAGTGGTTTTTCAACACTATCACAAGTGCAAAAAGTGATTTTTCCACACTAATACTAGTGCAAAAGTGGGTTCCTGCACCAACACAAGTGCGAAAAGTGGTTTTTCAACACTAACACAAGTGCGAAAAGTGGTTTTTCAACACTAACACAAGTGCGAAAAGTGGTTTTTCAACACTATCACAAGTGCAAAAAGTGTTTTTTCCACACTAATACAAGTGCAAAAGTGGTTTCCTGCACCAACACAAGTGCGAAAAGTGGTTTTTCAACACTAACGCAAGTGCGAAAAGTGTTTTTTCCACACTAATACAAGCGCAAAAGTGGTTTCCTGCACCAACACAAGTGCGAAAAGTGGTTTTTCAACACTAACTCAAGTGCGAAAAGTGGTTTTTCAACACTAACACAAGTGCGAAAAGTGGTTTTTCAACACTAACACAAGAGCGAAAAGTGTTTTTTCCACACTAATACAAGTGCAAAAGTGGTTTCCTGCACCAACACAAGTGCGAAAAGTGGTTTTTCAACACTAACACAAGTGCGAAAAGTGGTTTTTCAACACTAACACAAGTGCGAAAAGTGGTTTTTCAACACTATCACAAGTGCAAAAAGTGTTTTTTCCACACTAATACAAGTGCAAAAGTGGTTTCCTGCACCAACACAAGTGCGAAAAGTGGTTTTTCAACACTAACACAAGTGCGAAAAGTGGTTTTTCAACACTAACACAAGTGCGAAAAGTGGTTTTTCAACACTAACACAAGTGCGAAAAGTGTTTTTTCCACACTAATACAAGTGCAAAAGTGGTTTCCTGCACCAACACAAGTGCGAAAAGTGGTTTTTCAACACTAACACAAGTGCGAAAAGTGGTTTTTCAACACTAACACAAGTGCGAAAAGTGGTTTTTCAACACTAACACAAGTGCGAAAAGTGTTTTTTCCACACTAATACAAGTGCAAAAGTGGTTTCCTGCACCAACACAAGTGCGAAAAGTGGTTTTTCAACACTAACACAAGTGCGAAAAGTGGTTTTTCAACACTAACACAAGAGCGAAAAGTGGTTTTTCAACACTAACACAAGTGCGAAAAGTGTTTTTTCCACACTAATACAACTGCAGAAGTGGTTTCCTGCACTAACACAATCGCGAAAAGTGGTTTTTCAACACTAACACAAGTGCGAAAAGTGGTTTTTCAACACTAACACAAGTGCGAAAAGTGGTTTTTCAACACTATCACACGTGAAAAAGTGGTTTTTCAACACTAACACAAGTGCGAAAAGTGGTTTTTCCACACTAATACAAGTGCAAAAGTGGTTTCCTGCACCAACACAAGTGCAAAAAGTGGTTTTTCAACACTAACACAAGTGCGAAAAGTGGTTTTTCAACACTAACACAAGTGCGAAAAGTGTTTTTTCCACACTAATACAAGTGCAAAAGTGGTTTCCTGCACCAACACAAGTGCGAAAAGTGGTTTTTCAACACTAACACAAGTGCGAAAAGTGGTTTTTCAACACTAACACAAGTGCGAAAAGTGGTTTTTCAACACTAACACAAGTGCGAAAAGTGTTTTTTCCACACTAATACAAGTGCAAAAGTGGTTCCCTGCACCAACACAAGTGCGAAAAGTGATTTTTCAACACTAACACAAGTGCAAAAAGTTGTTTTTCAACACTAACACAAGTGCGAAAAGTGGTTTTTCAACACTAACACAAGTGCGAAAAGTGTTTTTTCCACACTAATACAAGTGCAAAAGTGGTTTCCTGCACCAACACAAGTGCGAAAAGTGGTTTTTCAATACTAACACAAGTGCAAAAAGTGTTTTTTCAACACTAACACAAGAGCGAAAAGTGGTTTTTCAACACTAACACAAGTGCGAAAAGTGTTTTTTCCACACTAATACAACTGCAAAAGTGGTTTCCTGCACTAACACAATTGCGAAAAGTGGTTTTTCAACACTAACACAAGTGCGAAAAGTGGTTTTTCAACACTAACACAAGTGCGAAAAGTGGTTTTTCAACACTAACACAAGTGCGAAAAGTGTTTTTTCCACACTAATACAAGTGCAAAAGTGGTTTCCTGCACCAACACAAGTGCGAAAAGTGGTTTTTCAACACTAACACAAGTGCGAAAAGTGGTTTTTCAACACTAACACAAGAGCGAAAAGTGGTTTTTCAACACTAACACAAGTGCGAAAAGTGTTTTTTCCACACTAATACAACTGCAGAAGTGGTTTCCTGCACTAACACAATCGCGAAAAGTGGTTTTTCAACACTAACACAAGTGCGAAAAGTGGTTTTTCAACACTAACACAAGTGCGAAAAGTGGTTTTTCAACACTATCACAAGTGCAAAAAGTGTTTTTTTCCCACTAATACAAGTGCAAAAGTGGTTTCCTGCACCAACACAAGTGCGAAAAGTGGTTTTTCAACACTAACACAAGTGCGAAAAGTGGTTTTTCAACACTAACACAAGTGCGAAAAGTGGTTTTTCAACACTAACACAAGTGCGAAAAGTGGTTTTTCAACACTGTCACACGTGAAAAAGTGGTTTTTCAACACTAACACAAGTGCGAAAAGTGTTTTTTCCACACTAATACAAGTGCAAAAGTGGTTTCCTGCACCAAGACAAGTGCAAAAAGTGGTTTTTCAACACTAACACAAGTGCGAAAAGTGGTTTTTCAACACTAACACAAGTGCGAAAAGTGTTTTTTCCACACTAATACAAGTGCAAAAGTGGTTTCCTGCACCAACACAAGTGCGAAAAGTGGTTTTTCAACACTAACACAAATGCGAAAAGTGGTTTTTCAACACTAACACAAGTGCGAAAAGAGGTTTTTCAACACAATCACAAGTGCAAAAAGTGTTTTTTCCACACTTATACAAGTGCAAAAGTGGTTTCCTGCACCAACACAAGTGCGAAAAGTGGTTTTTCAACACTAACACAAGTGCGAAAAGTGGTTTTTCAACACTAACTCAAGTGCGAAAAGTGGTTTTTCAACACTAACACAAGTGCGAAAAGTGGTTTTTCAACACTAACACAAGTGCGAAAAGTGTTTTTTCCACACTAATACAAGTGCAAAAGTGGTTTCCTGCACCAACACAAGTGCGAAAAGTGGTTTTTCAACACTAACACAAGTGCGAAAAGTGTTTGTCAACACTAACACAAGTGCAAAAAGTGTTTTTTCCACACTAATACAAGTGCAAAAGTGGTTTCCTGCACCAACACAAGTGCGAAAAGTGGTTTTTCAACACTAACACAAGTGCGAAAAGTGGTTTTTCAACACTAACACAAGTGCGAAAAGTGGTTTTTCAACACTATCACAAGTGCAAAAAGTGTTTTTTCCACACTAATACAAGTGCAAAAGTGGTTTCCTGCACCAACACAAGTGCGAAAAGTGGTTTTTCAACACTAACACAAGTGCGAAAAGTGGTTTTTCAACACTAACACAAGTGCGAAAAGTGGTTTTTCAACACTAATACAAGTGCAAAAGTTGTTTCCTGCACCAACACAAGTGCGAAAAGTGGTTTTTCAACACTAACACAAGTGCGAAAAGTGGTTTTTCAACACTAACACAAGTGCGAAAAGTGGTTTTTCAACACTAACAGAAGTGCGAAAAGTGTTTTTTCCACACTAATACAAGTGCAAAAGTGGTTTCCTGCACCAACACAAGTGCGAAAAGTGGTTTTTCAACACTAACACAAGTGCGAAAAGTGGTTTTTCAACACTAACACAAGGGCGAAAAGTGGTTTTTCAACACTATCACAAGTGCAAAAAGTGTTTTTTCCACACTAATACAAGTGCAAAAGTGGTTTCCTGCACCAACATAAGTGCGAAAAGTGGTTTTTCAACACTAACACAAGTGCAAAAAGTGGTTTTTCAACACTAACACAAGTGCGAAAAGTGGTTTTTCAACACTAACACAAGTGCGAAAAGTGGTTTTTCAACACTAACACAAGTGCGAAAAGTGGTTTTTCAACACTATCACACGTGAAAAAGTGGTTTTTCAACACTAACACAAGTGCGAAAAGTGGTTTTTCCACACTAATACAAGTGCAAAAGTGGTTTCCTGCACCAACACAAGTGCAAAAAGTGGTTTTTCAACACTAACACAAGTGCGAAAAGTGGTTTTTCAACAATAACACAAGTGCGAAAAGTGTTTTTTCCACACTAATACAAGTGCAAAAGTGGTTTCCTGCACCAACACAAGTGCGAAAAGTGGTTTTTCAACACTAACACAAGTGCGAAAAGTGGTTTTTCAACACTAACACAAGTGCGAAAAGTGGTTTTTCAACACTAACACAAGTGCGAAAAGTGTTTTTTCCACACTAATACAAGTGCAAAAGTGGTTCCCTGCACCAACACAAGTGCGAAAAGTGATTTTTCAACACTAACACAAGTGCAAAAAGTTGTTTTTCAACACTAACACAAGTGCGAAAAGTGGTTTTTCAACACTAACACAAGTGCAAAAAGTGTTTTTTCCACACTAATACAAGTGCAAAAGTGGTTTCCTGCACCAACACAAGTGCGAAAAGTGGTTTTTCAATACTAACACAAGTGCAAAAAGTGTTTTTTCAACACTAACACAAGAGCGAAAAGTGGTTTTTCAACACTAACACAAGTGCGAAAAGTGTTTTTTCAACACTAACACAAGTGCGAAAAGTGGTTTTTCAACACTAACACAAGTGCGAAAAGTGTTTTTTCCACACTAATACAAGTGCAAAAGTGGTTTCCTGCACCAACACAACTGCAAAAGTGGTTTCCTGCACTAACACAATTGCGAAAAGTGGTTTTTCAACACTAACACAAGTGCGAAAAGTGGTTTTTCAACACTAACACAAGTGCGAAAAGTGGTTTTTCAACACTAACACAAGTGCGAAAAGTGTTTTTTCCACACTAATACAAGTGCAAAAGTGGTTTCCTGCACCAACACAAGTGCGAAAAGTGGTTTTTCAACACTAACACAAGTGCGAAAAGTGGTTTTTCAACACTAACACAAGAGTGAAAAGTGGTTTTTCAACACTAACACAAGTGCGAAAAGTGTTTTTTCCACACTAATACAACTGCAGAAGTGGTTTCCTGCACTAACACAATCGCAAAAAGTGGTTTTTCAACACTAACACAAGTGCGAAAAGTGGTTTTTCAACACTAACACAAGTGCGAAAAGTGGTTTTTCAACACTATCACAAGTGCAAAAAGTGTTTTTTTCCCACTAATACAAGTGCAAAAGTGGTTTCCTGCACTAACACAAGTGCGAAAAGTGGTTTTTCAACACTAACACAAGTGCGAAAAGTGGTTTTTCAACACTAACACAAGTGCGAAAAGTGGTTTTTCAACACTAACACAAGTGCGAAAAGTGTTTTTTCCACACTAATACAAGTGCAAAAGTGGTTTCCTGCACCAAGACAAGTGCAAAAAGTGGTTTTTCAACACTAACACAAGTGCGAAAAGTGGTTTTTCAACACTAACACAAGTGCGAAAAGTGTTTTTTCCACACTAATACAAGTGCAAAAGTGGTTTCCTGCACCAACACAAGTGCGAAAAGTGGTTTTTCAACACTAACACAAATGCGAAAAGTGGTTTTTCAACACTAACACAAGTGCGAAAAGTGTTTTTTCCACACTAATACAAGTGCAAAAGTGGTTTCCTGCACCAACACAAGTGCGAAAAGTGGTTTTTCAACACTAACACAAATGCGAAAAGTGGTTTTTCAACACTAACACAAGTGCGAAAAGAGGTTTTTCAACACAATCACAAGTGCAAAAAGTGTTTTTTCCACACTTATACAAGTGCAAAAGTGGTTTCCTGCACCAACACAAGTGCGAAAAGTGGTTTTTCAACACTAACACAAGTGCGAAAAGTGGTTTTTCAACACTAACTCAAGTGCGAAAAGTGGTTTTTCAACACTAACACAAGTGCGAAAAGTGGTTTTTCAACACTAACACAAGTGCGAAAAGTGTTTTTTCCACACTAATACAAGTGCAAAAGTGGTTTCCTGCACCAACACAAGTGCGAAAAGTGGTTTTTCAACACTAACACAAGTGCGAAAAGTGTTTGTCAACACTAACACAAGTGCAAAAAGTGTTTTTTCCACACTAATACAAGTGCGAAAAGTGTTTTTTCCACACTAATACAACTGCAGAAGTGGTTTCCTGCACTAACACAATCGCGAAAAGTGGTTTTTCAACACTAACACAAGTGCGAAAAGTGGTTTTTCAACACTAACACAAGTGCGAAAAGTGGTTTTTCAACACTATCACACGTGAAAAAGTGGTTTTTCAACACTAACACAAGTGCGAAAAGTGGTTTTTCCACACTAATACAAGTGCAAAAGTGGTTTCCTGCACCAACACAAGTGCAAAAAGTGGTTTTTCAACACTAACACAAGTGCGAAAAGTGGTTTTTCAACACTAACACAAGTGCGAAAAGTGTTTTTTCCACACTAATACAAGTGCAAAAGTGGTTTCCTGCACCAACACAAGTGCGAAAAGTGGTTTTTCAACACTAACACAAGTGCGAAAAGTGGTTTTTCAACACTAACACAAGTGCGAAAAGTGGTTTTTCAACACTAACACAAGTGCGAAAAGTGTTTTTTCCACACTAATACAAGTGCAAAAGTGGTTCCCTGCACCAACACAAGTGCGAAAAGTGATTTTTCAACACTAACACAAGTGCAAAAAGTTGTTTTTCAACACTAACACAAGTGCGAAAAGTGGTTTTTCAACACTAACACAAGTGCGAAAAGTGTTTTTTCCACACTAATACAAGTGCAAAAGTGGTTTCCTGCACCAACACAAGTGCGAAAAGTGGTTTTTCAATACTAACACAAGTGCAAAAAGTGTTTTTTCAACACTAACACAAGAGCGAAAAGTGGTTTTTCAACACTAACACAAGTGCGAAAAGTGTTTTTTCCACACTAATACAACTGCAAAAGTGGTTTCCTGCACTAACACAATTGCGAAAAGTGGTTTTTCAACACTAACACAAGTGCGAAAAGTGGTTTTTCAACACTAACACAAGTGCGAAAAGTGGTTTTTCAACACTAACACAAGTGCGAAAAGTGTTTTTTCCACACTAATACAAGTGCAAAAGTGGTTTCCTGCACCAACACAAGTGCGAAAAGTGGTTTTTCAACACTAACACAAGTGCGAAAAGTGGTTTTTCAACACTAACACAAGAGCGAAAAGTGGTTTTTCAACACTAACACAAGTGCGAAAAGTGTTTTTTCCACACTAATACAACTGCAGAAGTGGTTTCCTGCACTAACACAATCGCGAAAAGTGGTTTTTCAACACTAACACAAGTGCGAAAAGTGGTTTTTCAACACTAACACAAGTGCGAAAAGTGGTTTTTCAACACTATCACAAGTGCAAAAAGTGTTTTTTTCCCACTAATACAAGTGCAAAAGTGGTTTCCTGCACCAACACAAGTGCGAAAAGTGGTTTTTCAACACTAACACAAGTGCGAAAAGTGGTTTTTCAACACTAACACAAGTGCGAAAAGTGGTTTTTCAACACTAACACAAGTGCGAAAAGTGGTTTTTCAACACTGTCACACGTGAAAAAGTGGTTTTTCAACACTAACACAAGTGCGAAAAGTGTTTTTTCCACACTAATACAAGTGCAAAAGTGGTTTCCTGCACCAAGACAAGTGCAAAAAGTGGTTTTTCAACACTAACACAAGTGCGAAAAGTGGTTTTTCAACACTAACACAAGTGCGAAAAGTGTTTTTTCCACACTAATACAAGTGCAAAAGTGGTTTCCTGCACCAACACAAGTGCGAAAAGTGGTTTTTCAACACTAACACAAATGCGAAAAGTGGTTTTTCAACACTAACACAAGTGCGAAAAGAGGTTTTTCAACACAATCACAAGTGCAAAAAGTGTTTTTTCCACACTTATACAAGTGCAAAAGTGGTTTCCTGCACCAACACAAGTGCGAAAAGTGGTTTTTCAACACTAACACAAGTGCGAAAAGTGGTTTTTCAACACTAACTCAAGTGCGAAAAGTGGTTTTTCAACACTAACACAAGTGCGAAAAGTGGTTTTTCAACACTAACACAAGTGCGAAAAGTGTTTTTTCCACACTAATACAAGTGCAAAAGTGGTTTCCTGCACCAACACAAGTGCGAAAAGTGGTTTTTCAACACTAACACAAGTGCGAAAAGTGTTTGTCAACACTAACACAAGTGCAAAAAGTGTTTTTTCCACACTAATACAAGTGCAAAAGTGGTTTCCTGCACCAACACAAGTGCGAAAAGTGGTTTTTCAACACTAACACAAGTGCGAAAAGTGGTTTTTCAACACTAACACAAGTGCGAAAAGTGGTTTTTCAACACTATCACAAGTGCAAAAAGTGTTTTTTCCACACTAATACAAGTGCAAAAGTGGTTTCCTGCACCAACACAAGTGCGAAAAGTGGTTTTTCAACACTAACACAAGTGCGAAAAGTGGTTTTTCAACACTAACACAAGTGCGAAAAGTGGTTTTTCAACACTAATACAAGTGCAAAAGTTGTTTCCTGCACCAACACAAGTGCGAAAAGTGGTTTTTCAACACTAACACAAGTGCGAAAAGTGGTTTTTCAACACTAACACAAGTGCGAAAAGTGGTTTTTCAACACTAACAGAAGTGCGAAAAGTGTTTTTTCCACACTAATACAAGTGCAAAAGTGGTTTCCTGCACCAACACAAGTGCGAAAAGTGGTTTTTCAACACTAACACAAGTGCGAAAAGTGGTTTTTCAACACTAACACAAGGGCGAAAAGTGGTTTTTCAACACTATCACAAGTGCAAAAAGTGTTTTTTCCACACTAATACAAGTGCAAAAGTGGTTTCCTGCACCAACATAAGTGCGAAAAGTGGTTTTTCAACACTAACACAAGTGCAAAAAGTGGTTTTTCAACACTAACACAAGTGCGAAAAGTGGTTTTTCAACACTAACACAAGTGCGAAAAGTGGTTTTTCAACACTAACACAAGTGCGAAAAGTGGTTTTTCAACACTATCACACGTGAAAAAGTGGTTTTTCAACACTAACACAAGTGCGAAAAGTGGTTTTTCCACACTAATACAAGTGCAAAAGTGGTTTCCTGCACCAACACAAGTGCAAAAAGTGGTTTTTCAACACTAACACAAGTGCGAAAAGTGGTTTTTCAACAATAACACAAGTGCGAAAAGTGTTTTTTCCACACTAATACAAGTGCAAAAGTGGTTTCCTGCACCAACACAAGTGCGAAAAGTGGTTTTTCAACACTAACACAAGTGCGAAAAGTGGTTTTTCAACACTAACACAAGTGCGAAAAGTGGTTTTTCAACACTAACACAAGTGCGAAAAGTGTTTTTTCCACACTAATACAAGTGCAAAAGTGGTTCCCTGCACCAACACAAGTGCGAAAAGTGATTTTTCAACACTAACACAAGTGCAAAAAGTTGTTTTTCAACACTAACACAAGTGCGAAAAGTGGTTTTTCAACACTAACACAAGTGCAAAAAGTGTTTTTTCCACACTAATACAAGTGCAAAAGTGGTTTCCTGCACCAACACAAGTGCGAAAAGTGGTTTTTCAATACTAACACAAGTGCAAAAAGTGTTTTTTCAACACTAACACAAGAGCGAAAAGTGGTTTTTCAACACTAACACAAGTGCGAAAAGTGTTTTTTCAACACTAACACAAGTGCGAAAAGTGGTTTTTCAACACTAACACAAGTGCGAAAAGTGTTTTTTCCACACTAATACAAGTGCAAAAGTGGTTTCCTGCACCAACACAACTGCAAAAGTGGTTTCCTGCACTAACACAATTGCGAAAAGTGGTTTTTCAACACTAACACAAGTGCGAAAAGTGGTTTTTCAACACTAACACAAGTGCGAAAAGTGGTTTTTCAACACTAACACAAGTGCGAAAAGTGTTTTTTCCACACTAATACAAGTGCAAAAGTGGTTTCCTGCACCAACACAAGTGCGAAAAGTGGTTTTTCAACACTAACACAAGTGCGAAAAGTGGTTTTTCAACACTAACACAAGAGTGAAAAGTGGTTTTTCAACACTAACACAAGTGCGAAAAGTGTTTTTTCCACACTAATACAACTGCAGAAGTGGTTTCCTGCACTAACACAATCGCAAAAAGTGGTTTTTCAACACTAACACAAGTGCGAAAAGTGGTTTTTCAACACTAACACAAGTGCGAAAAGTGGTTTTTCAACACTATCACAAGTGCAAAAAGTGTTTTTTTCCCACTAATACAAGTGCAAAAGTGGTTTCCTGCACTAACACAAGTGCGAAAAGTGGTTTTTCAACACTAACACAAGTGCGAAAAGTGGTTTTTCAACACTAACACAAGTGCGAAAAGTGGTTTTTCAACACTAACACAAGTGCGAAAAGTGTTTTTTCCACACTAATACAAGTGCAAAAGTGGTTTCCTGCACCAAGACAAGTGCAAAAAGTGGTTTTTCAACACTAACACAAGTGCGAAAAGTGGTTTTTCAACACTAACACAAGTGCGAAAAGTGTTTTTTCCACACTAATACAAGTGCAAAAGTGGTTTCCTGCACCAACACAAGTGCGAAAAGTGGTTTTTCAACACTAACACAAATGCGAAAAGTGGTTTTTCAACACTAACACAAGTGCGAAAAGTGTTTTTTCCACACTAATACAAGTGCAAAAGTGGTTTCCTGCACCAACACAAGTGCGAAAAGTGGTTTTTCAACACTAACACAAATGCGAAAAGTGGTTTTTCAACACTAACACAAGTGCGAAAAGAGGTTTTTCAACACAATCACAAGTGCAAAAAGTGTTTTTTCCACACTTATACAAGTGCAAAAGTGGTTTCCTGCACCAACACAAGTGCGAAAAGTGGTTTTTCAACACTAACACAAGTGCGAAAAGTGGTTTTTCAACACTAACTCAAGTGCGAAAAGTGGTTTTTCAACACTAACACAAGTGCGAAAAGTGGTTTTTCAACACTAACACAAGTGCGAAAAGTGTTTTTTCCACACTAATACAAGTGCAAAAGTGGTTTCCTGCACCAACACAAGTGCGAAAAGTGGTTTTTCAACACTAACACAAGTGCGAAAAGTGTTTGTCAACACTAACACAAGTGCAAAAAGTGTTTTTTCCACACTAATACAAGTGCAAAAGTGGTTTCCTGCACCAACACAAGTGCGAAAAGTGGTTTTTCAACACTAACACAATTGCGAAAAGTGGTTTTTCAACACTAACACAAGTGCGAAAAGTGGTTTTTCAACACTATCACAAGTGCAAAAAGTGTTTTTTCCACACTAATACAAGTGCAAAAGTGGTTTCCTGCACCAACACAAGTGCGAAAAGTGGTTTTTCAACACTAACACAAGTGCGAAAAGTGGTTTTTCAACACTAACACAAGTGCGAAAAGTGGTTTTTCAACACTAATACAAGTGCAAAAGTTGTTTCCTGCACCAACACAAGTGCGAAAAGTGGTTTTTCAACACTAACACAAGTGCGAAAAGTGGTTTTTCAACACTAACACAAGTGCGAAAAGTGGTTTTTCAACACTAACAGAAGTGCGAAAAGTGTTTTTTCCACACTAATACAAGTGCAAAAGTGGTTTCCTGCACCAACACAAGTGCGAAAAGTGGTTTTTCAACACTAACACAAGTGCGAAAAGTGGTTTTTCAACACTAACACAAGGGCGAAAAGTGGTTTTTCAACACTATCACAAGTGCAAAAAGTGTTTTTTCCACACTAATACAAGTGCAAAAGTGGTTTCCTGCACCAACATAAGTGCGAAAAGTGGTTTTTCAACACTAACACAAGTGCAAAAAGTGGTTTTTCAACACTAACACAAGTGCGAAAAGTGGTTTTTCAACACTAAGACAAGTGCAAAAAGTGTTTTTTCCACACTAATACAAGTGCAAAAGTGGTTTCCTGCACCAACACAGTGCGAAAAGTGGTTTTTCAACAATAACACAAGTGCGAAAAGTGGTTTTTCAACACTAACACAAGTGCGAAAAGTGTTTTTTCCACACTAATACAAGTGCAAAAGTGGTTTCCTGCACCAACATAAGTGCGAAAAGTGGTTTTTCAACACTAACACAAGTGCAAAAAGTGGTTTTTCCACACTAATACAAGTGAAAAAGTGGTTTCCTGCACCAACACAAGTGCGAAAAGTGGTTTTTCAACACTAACACAAGTGCGAAAAGTGGTTTTTCAACACTAACACAAGTGCGAAAAGTGGTTTTTCAACACTATCACAAGTGCAAAAAGTGATTTTTCCACACTAATACTAGTGCAAAAGTGGGTTCCTGCACCAACACAAGTGCGAAAAGTGGTTTTTCAACACTAACACAAGTGCGAAAAGTGGTTTTTCAACACTAACACAAGTGCGAAAAGTGGTTTTTCAACACTATCACAAGTGCAAAAAGTGTTTTTTCCACACTAATACAAGTGCAAAAGTGGTTTCCTGCACCAACACAAGTGCGAAAAGTGGTTTTTCAACACTAACGCAAGTGCGAAAAGTGTTTTTTTCCACACTAATACAAGCGCAAAAGTGGTTTCCTGCACCAACACAAGTGCGAAAAGTGGTTTTTCAACACTAACTCAAGTGCGAAAAGTGGTTTTTCAACACTAACACAAGTGCGAAAAGTGGTTTTTCAACACTAACACAAGAGCGAAAAGTGTTTTTTCCACACTAATACAAGTGCAAAAGTGGTTTCCTGCAAGAACACAAGTGCGAAAAGTGGTTTTTCAACACTAACACAAGTGCGAAAAGTGGTTTTTCAACACTAACACAAGTGCGAAAAGTGGTTTTTCAACACTATCACAAGTGCAAAAAGTGTTTTTTCCACACTAATACAAGTGCAAAAGTGGTTTCCTGCACCAACACAAGTGCGAAAAGTGGTTTTTCAACACTAACACAAGTGCGAAAAGTGGTTTTTCAACACTAACACAAGTGCGAAAAGTGGTTTTTCAACACTAACACAAGTGCGAAAAGTGTTTTTTCCACACTAATACAAGTGCAAAAGTGGTTTCCTGCACCAACACAAGTGTGAAAAGTGGTTTTTCAACACTAACACAAGTGCGAAAAGTGGTTTTTCAACACTAACACAAGTGCGAAAAGTGGTTTTTCAACACTAACACAAGTGCGAAAAGTGTTTTTTCCACACTAATACAAGTGCAAAAGTGGTTTCCTGCACCAACACAAGTGCGAAAAGTGGTTTTTCAACACTAACACAAGTGCGAAAAGTGGTTTTTCAACACTAACACAAGAGCGAAAAGTGGTTTTTCAACACTAACACAAGTGCGAAAAGTGTTTTTTCCACACTAATACAACTGCAGAAGTGGTTTCCTGCACTAACACAATCGCGAAAAGTGGTTTTTCAACACTAACACAAGTGCGAAAAGTGGTTTTTCAACACTAACACAAGTGCGAAAAGTGGTTTTTCAACACTATCACAAGTGCAAAAAGTGTTCTTTTCCCACTAATACAAGTGCAAAAGTGGTTTCCTGCACCAACACAAGTGCGAAAAGTGGTTTTTCAACACTAACACAAGTGCGAAAAGTGGTTTTTCAACACTAACACAAGTGCGAAAAGTGGTTTTTCAACACAATCACAAGTGCAAAAAGTGTTTTTTCCACACTTATACAAGTGCAAAAGTGGTTTCCTGCACCAACACAAGTGCGAAAAGTGGTTTTTCAACACTAACACAAGTGCGAAAAGTGGTTTTTCAACACTAACTCAAGTGCGAAAAGTGGTTTTTCAACACTAACACAAGTGCGAAAAGTGGTTTTTCAACACTAACACAAGTGCGAAAAGTGTTTTTTCCACACTAATACAAGTGCAAAAGTGGTTTCCTGCACCAACACAAGTGCGAAAAGTGGTTTTTCAACACTAACACAAGTGCGAAAAGTGTTTGTCAACACTAACACAAGTGCAAAAAGTGTTTTTTCCACACTAATACAAGTGCAAAAGTGGTTTCCTGCACCAACACAAGTGCGAAAAGTGGTTTTTCAACACTAACACAATTGCGAAAAGTGGTTTTTCAACACTAACACAAGTGCGAAAAGTGGTTTTTCAACACTATCACAAGTGCAAAAAGTGTTTTTTCCACACTAATACAAGTGCAAAAGTGGTTTCCTGCACCAACACAAGTGCGAAAAGTGGTTTTTCAACACTAACACAAGTGCGAAAAGTGGTTTTTCAACACTAACACAAGTGCGAAAAGTGGTTTTTCAACACTAATACAAGTGCAAAAGTTGTTTCCTGCACCAACACAAGTGCGAAAAGTGGTTTTTCAACACTAACACAAGTGCGAAAAGTGGTTTTTCAACACTAACACAAGTGCGAAAAGTGGTTTTTCAACACTAACACAAGTGCGAAAAGTGGTTTTTCAACACTATCACAAGTGCAAAAAGTGTTTTTTTCCCACTAATACAAGTGCAAAAGTGGTTTCCTGCACCAACACAAGTGCGAAAAGTGGTTTTTCAACACTAACACAAGTGCGAAAAGTGGTTTTTCAACACTAACACAAGTGCGAAAAGAGGTTTTTCAACACAATCACAAGTGCAAAAAGTGTTTTTTCCACACTTATACAAGTGCAAAAGTGGTTTCCTGCACCAACACAAGTGCGAAAAGTGGTTTTTCAACACTAACACAAGTGCGAAAAGTGGTTTTTCAACACTAACTCAAGTGCGATAAGTGTTTTTTCCACACTAATACAAGTGAAAAAGTGGTTTCCTGCACCAACACAAGTGCGAAAAGTGGTTTTTCAACACTAACACAAGTGCGAAAAGTGGTTTTTCAACACTAACACAAGTGCGAAAAGTGGTTTTTCAACACTATCACAAGTGCAAAAAGTGTTTTTTCCACACTAATACAAGTGCAAAAGTGGTTTCCTGCACCAACACAAGTGCGAAAAGTGGTTTTTCAACACTAACACAAGTGCGAAAAGTGTTTTTTTCCACACTAATACAAGTGCAAAAGTGGTTTCCTGCACCAACACAAGTGCGAAAAGTGGTTTTTCAACACTAACACAAGTGCGAAAAGTGTTTTTTCCACACTAATACAAGTGCAAAAGTGGTTTCCTGCACCAACACAAGTGCGAAAAGTGGTTTTTCAACACTAACACAAGTGCGAAAAGTGGTTTTTCAACACTAACACAAGTGCGAAAAGTGGTTTTTCAACACTAACACAAGTGCGAAAAGTGTTTTTTCCTCACTAATACAAGTGCAAAAGTGGTTCCCTGCACCAACACAAGTGCGGAAAGTGATTTTTCAACACTAACACAAGTGCAAAAAGTGGTTTTTCAACACTAACACAAGTGCGAAAAGTGGTTTTTCAACACTAACACAAGTGCGAAAAGTGTTTTTTCCACACTAATACAAGTGCAAAAGTGGTTTCCTGCACCAACACAAGTGCGAAAAGTGTTTTTCAACACTAACACAAGTGCAAAAAGTGTTTTTTCAACACTAACACAAGAGCGAAAAAGTGGTTTTTCAACACTAACACAAGTGCGAAAAGTGTTTTTTCCACACTAATACAACTGCAAAAGTTGTTTCCTGCACTAACACAATTGCGAAAAGTGGTTTTTCAACACTAACACAAGTGCGAAAAGTGGTTTTTCAACACTAACACAAGTGCGAAAAAGTGGTTTTTCAACACTAACACAAGTGCGAAAGTGTTTTTCCCACACTAATACAAGTGCAAAAGTGGTTTCCCTGCACCAACACAAGTGCGAAAAGTGGTTTTTCAACACTAACACAAGTGCGAAAAGTGGTTTTTCAACACTAACACAAGAGCGAAAAGTGGTTTTTTCAACACTAACACAAGTGCCGAAAAGTGTTTTTTCCACACTAATACAACTGCAGAAGTGGTTTCCTGCACTAACACAATCGCGAAAAGTGGTTTTTCAACACTAACACAAGTGCGAAAAGTGGTTTTTCAACACTAACACAAGTGCGAAAAGTGGTTTTTCAACACTATCACAAGTGCAAAAAGTGTTTTTTCCCACACTAATACAAGTGCAAAAGTGGTTTCCTGCACCAACACAAGTGCGAAAAGTGGTTTTTTCAACACTAACACAAGTGCGAAAAGTGGTTTTTCAACACTAACACAAGTGCGAAAAGTGGTTTTTCAACACTAACACAAGTGCGAAAAGTGGTTTTTCAACACTATCACACGTGAAAAAGTGGTTTTTCAACACTAACACAAGTGCGAAAAGTGTTTTTTCCACACTAATACAAGTGCAAAAGTGGTTTCCCTGCACCAACACAAGTGCAAAAAGTGGTTTTTCAACACTAACACAAGTGCGAAAAGTGGTTTTTCAACACTAACACAAGTGCGAAAAGTGTTTTTTCCACACTAATACAAGTGCAAAAGTGGTTTCCTGCACAACACAAGTGCGAAAAGTGGTTTTTCAACACTAACACAAGTGCGAAAGGTGGTTTTTTCAACACTAACACAAGTGCGAAAGTGTTTTTTCCACACTAATACAGTGCAAAAGTGGTTCCCTGCACCAACACAAGTGCGAAAAGTGATTTTTCAACACTAACACAAGTGCAAAAAGTGGTTTTTTCAAACACTAACACAAGTGCGAAAAGTGGTTTTTCAACACTAACACAAGTGCGAAAAGTGTTTTTCCACACTAATACAAGTGCAAAAGTGGTTTCCTGCACAACACAAGTGCGAAAAGTGGTTTTTCAACACTAACACAAGTGCAAAAAGTGTTTTTTCAACACTAACACAAGAGCGAAAAAGTGGTTTTTCAACACTAACACAAGTGCGAAAAGTGTTTTTTCCACACTAATACAACTGCAAAAAGTGGTTTCCTGCACTAACACAATGCGAAAAGTGGTTTTTCAACACTAACACAAGTGCGAAAAGTGGTTTTTCAACACTAACACAAGTGCGAAAAGTGGTTTTTCAACACTAACACAAGTGCGAAAAGTGTTTTTTCCACGCTAATACAAGTGCAAAAGTGGTTTCCTGCACCAACACAAGTGCGAAAAGTGGTTTTTCAACACTAACACAAGTGCGAAAAGTGGTTTTTCAACACTAACACAAGAGCGAAAAGTGGTTTTTCAACACTAACACAAGTGCGAAAAGTGTTTTTTCCACACTAATACAACTGCAGAAGTGGTTTCTTGCACTAACACAATCGCGAAAAGTGGTTTTTCAACACTAACACAAGTGCGAAAAGTGGTTTTTCAACACTAACACAAGTGCGAAAAGTGGTTTTTCAACACTATCACAAGTGCAAAAAGTGTTTTTTTCCCACTAATACAAGTGCAAAAGTGGTTTCCTGCACCAACACAAGTGCGAAAAGTGGTTTTTCAACACTAACACAAGTGCGAAAAGTGGTTTTTCAACACTAACACAAGTGCGAAAAGTGGTTTTTCAACACTAACACAAGTGCGAAAAGTGGTTTTTCAACACTATCACACGTGAAAAAGTGGTTTTTCAACACTAACACAAGTGCGAAAAGTGTTTTTTCCACACTAATACAAGTGCAAAAGTGGTTTCCTGCACCAACACAAGTGCAAAAAGTGGTTTTTCAACACTAACACAAGTGCGAAAAGTGGTTTTTCAACACTAACACAAGTGCGAAAAGTGTTTTTTCCACACTAATACAAGTGCAAAAGTGGTTTCCTGCACCAACACAAGTGCGAAAAGTGGTTTTTCAACACTAACACAAATGCGAAAAGTGGTTTTTCAACACTAACACAAGTGCGAAAAGAGGTTTTTCAACACAATCACAAGTGCAAAAAGTGTTTTTTCCACACTTATACAAGTGCAAAAGTGGTTTCCTGCACCAACACAAGTGCGAAAAGTGGTTTTTCAACACTAACACAAGTGCGAAAAGTGGTTTTTCAACACTAACTCAAGTGCGAAAAGTGGTTTTTCAACACTAACACAAGTGCGAAAAGTGGTTTTTCAACACTAACACAAGTGCGAAAAGTGTTTTTTCCACACTAATACAAGTGCAAAAGTGGTTTCCTGCACCAACACAAGTGCGAAAAGTGGTTTTTCAACACTAACACAAGTGCGAAGTGTTTTTCAACACTAACACAAGTGCAAAAAGTGTTTTTTCCACACTAATACAAGTGCAAAAGTGGTTTCCTGCACCAACACAAGTGCGAAAAGTGGTTTTTCAACACTAACACAAGTGCGAAAAGTGGTTTTTCAACACTAACACAAGTGCGAAAAGTGGTTTTTCAACACTATCACAAGTGCAAAAAGTGTTTTTTCCACACTAATACAAGTGCAAAAGTGGTTTCCTGCACCAACACAAGTGCGAAAAGTGGTTTTTCAACACTAACACAAGTGCGAAAAGTTGTTTTTCAACACTAACACAAGTGCGAAAAGTGGTTTTTCAACACTAACACAAGTGCGAAAAGTGTTTTTTCCACACTAATACAAGTGCAAAAGTTGTTTCCTGCACCAACACAAGTGCGAAAAGTGGTTTTTCAACACTAACACAAGTGCGAAAAGTGGTTTTTCAACACTAACACAAGTGCGAAAAGTGGTTTTTCAACACTAACAGAAGTGCGAAAAGTGTTTTTTCCACACTAATACAAGTGCAAAAGTGGTTTCCTGCACCAACACAAGTGCGAAAAGTGGTTTTTCAACACTAACACAAGTGCGAAAAGTGGTTTTTCAACACTAACACAAGGGCGAAAAGTGGTTTTTCAACACTATCACAAGTGCCAAAAGTGTTTTTTCCACACTAATACAAGTGCAAAAGTGGTTTCCTGCACCAACATAAGTGCGAAAAGTGGTTTTTCAACACTAACACAAGTGCAAAAAGTGGTTTTTCAACACTAACACAAGTGCGAAAAGTGGTTTTTCAACACTAAGACAAGTGCGAAAAGTGTTTTTTCCACACTAATACAAGTGCAAAAGTGGTTTCCTGCACCAACACAAGTGCGAAAAGTGGTTTTTCAACAATAACACAAGTGCGAAAAGTGGTTTTTCAACACTAACACAAGTGCGAAAAGTGTTTTTTCCACACTAATACAAGTGCAAAAGTGGTTTCCTGCACCAACATAAGTGCGAAAAGTGGTTTTTCAACACTAACACAAGTGCAAAAAGTGGTTTTTCCACACTAATACAAGTGAAAAAGTGGTTTCCTGCACCAACACAAGTGCGAAAAGTGGTTTTTCAACACTAACACAAGTGCGAAAAGTGGTTTTTCAACACTAACACAAGTGCGAAAAGTGGTTTTTCAACACTATCACAAGTGCAAAAAGTGATTTTTCCACACTAATACAAGTGCAAAAGTGGGTTCCTGCACCAACACAAGTGCGAAAAGTGGTTTTTCAACACTAACACAAGTGCGAAAAGTGGTTTCTCAACACTAACACAAGTGCGAAAAGTCGTTTTTCAACACTATCACAAGTGCAAAAAGTGTTTTTTCCACACTAATACAAGTGCAAAAGTGGTTTCCTGCACCAACACAAGTGCGAAAAGTGGTTTTTCAACACTAACACAAGAGCGAAAAGTGGTTTTTCAACACTAACACAAATGCGAAAAGTGGTTTTTCAACACTAACACAAGTGCGAAAAGTGTTTTTTCCACACTAATACAAGTGCAAAAGTGGTTTCCTGCACCAACACAAGTGCGAAAAGTGGTTTTTCAACACTAACACAAATGCGAAAAGTGGTTTTTCAACACTAACACAAGTGCGAAAAGAGGTTTTTCAACACAATCACAAGTGAAAAAGTGTTTTTTCCACACTTATACAAGTGCAAAAGTGGTTTCCTGCACCAACACAAGTGCGAAAAGTGGTTTTTCAACACTAACACAAGTGCGAAAAGTGGTTTTTCAACTCTTTCACAAGTGCAAAAAGTGTTTTTTCCACACTAATACAAGTGCAAAAGTGGTTTCCTGCACCAACACAAGTGCGAAAAGTGGTTTTTCAACACTAACACAAGTGCGAAAAGTGGTTTTTCAACACTAACACAAGTGCGAAAAGTGGTTTTTCAACACTAACACAAGTGCGAAAAGTGTTTTTTCCACACTAATACAAGTGCAAAAGTGGTTTCCTGCACCAACACAAGTGCGAAAAGTGGTTTTTCAACACGAACACAAGTGCGAAAAGTGGTTTTTCAACACTAACACAAGTGCGAAAAGTGTGTTTTCCACACTAATACAAGTGCAAAAGTGGTTTCCTGCACCAACACAAGTGCAAAAAGTGGTTTTTCAACACTAACACAAGTGCGAAAAGTGGTTTTTCAACACTAACACAAGTGCGAAAAGTGTTTTTTCCACACTAATACAAGTGCAAAAGTGGTTTCCTGCACCAACACAAGTGCGAAAAGTGGTTTTTCAACACTAACACAAGTGCGAAAAGTGGTTTTTCAACACTAACACAAGTGCGAAAAGTGGTTTTTCCACACTAATACAAGTGAAAAAGTGGTTTCCTGCACCAACACAAGTGCGAAAAGTGGTTTTTCAACACTAACACAAGTGCGAAAAGTGGTTTTTCAACACTAACACAAGTGCGAAAAGTGGTTTTTCAACACTATCACAAGTGCAAAAAGTGTTTTTTCCACACTAATACAAGTGCAAAAGTGGTTTCCTGCACCAACACAAGTGCGAAAAGTGGTTTTTCAACACTAACACAAGTGCGAAAAGTGGTTTTTCAACACTAACACAAGTGCGAAAAGTGGTTTTTCAACACTAACACAAGTGCGAAAAGTGTTTTTTCCACACTAATACAAGTGCAAAAGTGGTTTCCTGCACCAACACAAGTGCGAAAAGTGGTTTTTCAACACGAACACAAGTGCGAAAAGTGGTTTTTCAACACTAACACAAGTGCGAAAAGTGTGTTTTCCACACTAATACAAGTGCAAAAGTGGTTTCCTGCACCAACACAAGTGCAAAAAGTGGTTTTTCAACACTAACACAAGTGCGAAAAGTGGTTTTTCAACACTAACACAAGTGCGAAAAGTGTTTTTTCCACACTAATACAAGTGCAAAAGTGGTTTCCTGCACCAACACAAGTGCGAAAAGTGGTTTTTCAACACTAACACAAGTGCGAAAAGTGGTTTTTCAACACTAACACAAGTGCGAAAAGTGGTTTTTCAACACTATCACAAGTGCAAAAAGTGATTTTTCCACACTAATACAAGTGCAAAAGTGGGTTCCTGCACCAACACAAGTGCGAAAAGTGGTTTTTCAACACTAACACAAGTGCGAAAAGTGGTTTCTCAACACTAACACAAGTGCGAAAAGTCGTTTTTCAACACTATCACAAGTGCAAAAAGTGTTTTTTCCACACTAATACAAGTGCAAAAGTGGTTTCCTGCACCAACACAAGTGCGAAAAGTGGTTTTTCAACACTAACACAAGAGCGAAAAGTGGTTTTTCAACACTAACACAAATGCGAAAAGTGGTTTTTCAACACTAACACAAGTGCGAAAAGTGTTTTTTCCACACTAATACAAGTGCAAAAGTGGTTTCCTGCACCAACACAAGTGCGAAAAGTGGTTTTTCAACACTAACACAAATGCGAAAAGTGGTTTTTCAACACTAACACAAGTGCGAAAAGAGGTTTTTCAACACAATCACAAGTGAAAAAGTGTTTTTTCCACACTAATACAAGTGCAAAAGTGGTTTCCTGCACCAACACAAGTGCGAAAAGTGGTTTTTCAACACGAACACAAGTGCGAAAAGTGGTTTTTCAACACTATCACAAGTGCAAAAAGTGTTTTTTCCACACTAATACAAGTGCAAAAGTGGTTTCCTGCACCAACACAAGTGCGAAAAGTGGTTTTTCAACACTAACACAAGTGCGAAAAGTGGTTTTTCAACACTAACACAAGTGCGAAAAGTGGTTTTTCCACACTAATACAAGTAAAAAAGTGGTTTCCTGCACCAACACAAGTGGCAAAAGTGGTTTCCTGCACCAACACAAGTGCGAAAAGTGGTTTTTCAACACGAACACAAGTGCGAAAAGTGGTTTTTCAACACTATCACAAGTGCAAAAAGTGTTTTTTCCACACTAATACAAGTGCAAAAGTGGTTTCCTGCACCAACACAAGTGCGAAAAGTGGTTTTTCAACACTAACACAAGTGCGAAAAGTGGTTTTTCAACACTAACACAAGTGCGAAAAGTGGTTTTTCAACACTAACACAAGTGCGAAAAGTGTTTTTTCCACACTAATACAAGTGCAAAAGTGGTTTCCTGCACCAACACAAGTGCGAAAAGTGGTTTTTCAACACGAACACAAGTGCGAAAAGTGGTTTTTCAACACTAACACAAGTGCGAAAAGTGTGTTTTCCACACTAATACAAGTGCAAAAGTGGTTTCCTGCACCAACACAAGTGCAAAAAGTGGTTTTTCAACACTAACACAAGTGCGAAAAGTGGTTTTTCAACACTAACACAAGTGCGAAAAGTGTTTTTTCCACACTACTACAAGTGCAAAAGTGGTTTCCTGCACCAACACAAGTGCGAAAAGTGGTTTTTCAACACTAACACAAGTGCGAAAAGTGGTTTTTCAACACTAACACAAGTGCGAAAAGTGGTTTTTCAACACTATCACAAGTGCAAAAAGTGATTTTTCCACACTAATACAAGTGCAAAAGTGGGTTCCTGCACCAACACAAGTGCGAAAAGTGGTTTTTCAACACTAACACAAGTGCGAAAAGTGGTTTCTCAACACTAACACAAGTGCGAAAAGTCGTTTTTCAACACTATCACAAGTGCAAAAAGTGTTTTTTCCACACTAATACAAGTGCAAAAGTGGTTTCCTGCACCAACACAAGTGCGAAAAGTGGTTTTTCAACACTAACACAAGTGCGAAAAGTGGTTTTTCAACACTAACACAAGTGCGAAAAGTGGTTTTTCAACACTAACACAAGTGTGAAAAGTGTTTTTTCCACACTAATACAAGTGCAAAAGTGGTTTCCTGCACCAACACAAGTGCGAAAAGTGGTTTTTCAACACGAACACAAGTGCGAAAAGTGGTTTTTCAACACTAACACAAGTGCGAAAAGTGTGTTTTCCACACTAACACAAGTGCGAAAAGTGTTTTTTCCACACTAATACAAGGGCAAAAGTGGTTTCCTGCACCAACACAAGTGCGAAAAGTGGTTTTTCAACACTAACACAAGTGCGAAAAGTGGTTTTTCAACACTAACACAAGTGCGAAAAGTGGTTTTTCAACACTAACACAAGTGCGAAAAGTGTTTTTTCCACACTAATACAAGTGCAAAAGTGGTTTCCTGCACCAACACAAGTGCGAAAAGTGATTTTTCAACACTAACACAAGTGCAAAAAGTGGTTTTTCAACACTAACAGAAGTGCGAAAAGTGGTTTTTTAACACTAACACAAGTGCGAAAAGTGTTTTTTCCACACTAATACAAGTGCAAAAGTGGTTTCCTGCACCAACACAAGTGCGAAAAGTGGTTTTTCAACACTAACACAAGTGCGAAAAGTGGTTTTTCAACACTAACACAAGTGCGAAAAGTGGTTTTTCAACACTATCACAAGTGCAAAAAGTGTTTTTTCCACACTAATACAAGTGCAAAAGTGGTTTCCTGCACCAACACAAGTGCAAAAAGTGGTTTTTCAACACTAACACAAGTGCGAAAAGTGGTTTTTCAACACTAACACAAGTGCGAAAAGTGTTTTTCCACACTAATACAAGTGCAAAAGTGGTTTCCTGCACCAACACAAGTGCGAAAAGTGGTTTTTCAACACTAACACAAGTGCGAAAAGTGGTTTTTCAACACTAACACAAGTGCGAAAAGTGGTTTTTCCACACTAATACAAGTGAAAAAGTGGTTTCCTGCACCAACACAAGTGCGAAAAGTGGTTTTTCAACACTAACACAAGTGCGAAAAGTGGTTTTTCAACACTAACACAAGTGCGAAAAGTGGTTTTTCAACACTATCACAAGTGCAAAAAGTGTTTTTTCCACACTAATACAAGTGCAAAAGTGGTTTCCTGCACCAACACAAGTGCGAAAAGTGGTTTTTCAACACTAACACAAGTGCGAAAAGTGGTTTTTCAACACTAACACAAGTGCGAAAAGTGGTTTTTCAACACTAACACAAGTGCGAAAAGTGTTTTTTCCACGCTAATACAAGTGCAAAAGTGGTTTCCTGCACCAACACAAGTGCGAAAAGTGGTTTTTCAACACTAACACAAGTGCGAAAAGTGGTTTTTCAACACTAACACAAGAGCGAAAAGTGGTTTTTCAACACTAACACAAGTGCGAAAAGTGTTTTTTCCACACTAATACAACTGCAGAAGTGGTTTCCTGCACTAACACAATCGCGAAAAGTGGTTTTTCAACACTAACACAAGTGCGAAAAGTGGTTTTTCAACACTAACACAAGTGCGAAAAGTGGTTTTTCAACACTATCACAAGTGCAAAAAGTGTTTTTTTCCCAATAATACAAGTGCAAAAGTGGTTTCCTGCACCAACACAAGTGCGAAAAGTGGTTTTTCAACACTAACACAAGTGCGAAAAGTGGTTTTTCAACACTAACACAAGTGCGAAAGTGGTTTTTCAACACTAACACAAGTGCGAAAAGTGGTTTTTCAACACTAACACAAGTGCGAAAAGTGGTTTTTCAACACTAACACAAGTGCGAAAAGTGGTTTTTCAACACTATCACAAGTGCAAAAAGTGTTTTTTCCACACTAATACAGGTGCAAAAGTGGTTTCCTGCACCAACACAAGTGCGAAAAGTGGTTTTTCAACACTAACGCAAGTGCGAAAAGTGTTTTTTCCACACTAATACAAGCGCAAAAGTGGTTTCCTGCACCAACACAAGTGCGAAAAGTGGTTTTTCAACACTAACTCAAGTGCGAAAAGTGGTTTTTCAACACTAACACAAGTGCGAAAAGTGGTTTTTCAACACTAACACAAGAGCGAAAAGTGTTTTTTCCACACTAATACAAGTGCAAAAGTGGTTTCCTGCACCAACACAAGTGCGAAAAGTGGTTTTTCAACACTAACACAAGTGCGAAAAGTGGTTTTTCAACACTAACACAAGTGCGAAAAGTGGTTTTTCAACACTATCACAAGTGCAAAAAGTGTTTTTTCCACACTAATACAAGTGCAAAAGTGGTTTCCTGCACAAACACAAGTGCGAAAAGTGGTTTTTCAACACTAACACAAGTGCGAAAAGTGGTTTTTCAACACTAACACAAGTGCGAAAAGTGGTTTTTCAACACTAACACAAGTGCGAAAAGTGTTTTTTCCACACTAATACAAGTGCAAAAGTGGTTTCCTGCACCAACACAAGTGCGAAAAGTGGTTTTTCAACACTAACACAAGTGCGAAAAGTGGTTTTTCAACACTAACACAAGTGCGAAAAGTGGTTTTTCAACACTAACAGAAGTGCGAAAAGTGTTTTTTCCACACTAATACAAGTGCAAAAGTGGTTTCCTGCACCAACACAACTGCGAAAAGTGGTTTTTCAACACTAACACAAGTGCGAAAAGTGGTTTTTCAACACTAACACAAGGGCGAAAAGTGGTTTTTCAACACTATCACAAGTGCAAAAAGTGTTTTTTCCACACTAATACAAGTGCAAAAGTGGTTTCCTGCACCAACATAAGTGCGAAAAGTGGTTTTTCAACACTAACACAAGTGCAAAAAGTGGTTTTTCAACACTAACACAAGTGCGAAAAGTGTTTTTTCAACACTAAGACAAGTGCGAAAAGTGTTTTTTCCACACTAATACAAGTGCAAAAGTGGTTTCCTGCACCAACACCAGTGCGAAAAGTGGTTTTTCAACAATAACACAAGTGCGAAAAGTGGTTTTTCAACACTAACACAAGTGCGAAAAGTGTTTTTTCCACACTAATACAAGTGCAAAAGTGGTTTCCTGCACCAACATAAGTGCGAAAAGTGGTTTTTCAACACTAACACAAGTGCGATAAGTGTTTTTTCCACACTAATACAAGTGAAAAAGTGGTTTCCTGCACCAACACAAGTGCGAAAAGTGGTTTTTCAACACTAACACAAGTGCGAAAAGTGGTTTTTCAACACTAACACAAGTGCGAAAAGTGGTTTTTCAACACTATCACAAGTGCAAAAAGTGTTTTTTCCACACTAATACAAGTGCAAAAGTGGTTTCCTGCACCAACACAAGTGCAAAAAGTGGTTTTTCAACACTAACACAAGTGCGAAAAGTGGTTTTTCAACACTAACACAAGTGCGAAAAGTGGTTTTTCAACACTATCACAAGTGCAAAAAGTGTTTTTTCCACACTAATACAAGTGCAAAAGTGGTTTCCTGCACCAACACAAGTGCGAAAAGTGGTTTTTCAACACTAACACAAGTGCGAAAAGTGTTTTTTTCCACACTAATACAAGTGCAAAAGTGGTTTCCTGCACCAACACAAGTGCGAAAAGTGGTTTTTCAACACTAACACAAGTGCGAAAAGTGTTTTTTCCACACTAATACAAGTGCAAAAGTGGTTTCCTGCACCAACACAAGTGCGAAAAGTGGTTTTTCAACACTAACACAAGTGTGAAAAGTGGTTTTTCAACACTAACACAAGTGCGAAAAGTGGTTTTTCAACACTAACACAAGTGCGAAAAGTGTTTTTTCCTCACTAATACAAGTGCAAAAGTGGTTCCCTGCACCAACACAAGTGCGGAAAGTGATTTTTCAACACTAACACAAGTGCAAAAAGTGGTTTTTCAACACTAACACAAGTGCGAAAAGTGGTTTTTCAACACTAACACAAGTGCGAAAAGTGTTTTTTCCACACTAATACAAGTGCAAAAGTGGTTTCCTGCACCAACACAAGTGCGAAAAGTGGTTTTTCAACACTAACACAAGTGCAAAAAGTGTTTTTTCAACACTAACACAAGAGCGAAAAGTGGTTTTTCAACACTAACACAAGTGCGAAAAGTGTTTTTTCCACACTAATACAACTGCAAAAGTGGTTTCCTGCACTAACACAATTGCGAAAAGTGGTTTTTCAACACTAACACAAGTGCGAAAAGTGGTTTTTCAACACTAACACAAGTGCGAAAAGTGGTTTTTCAACACTAACACAAGTGCGAAAAGTGTTTTTCCACACTAATACAAGTGCAAAAGTGGTTTCCTGCACCAACACAAGTGCGAAAAGTGGTTTTTCAACACTAACACAAGTGCGAAAATTGGTTTTTCAACACTAACACAAGAGCGAAAAGTGGTTTTTCAACACTAACACAAGTGCGAAAAGTGTTTTTTCCACACTAATACAACTGCAGAAGTGGTTTCCTGCACTAACACAAGTGCGAAAAGTGGTTTTTCAACACTAACACAAGTGCGAAAAGTGGTTTTTCAACACTAACACAAGTGCGAAAAGTGGTTTTTCCACACTAATACAAGTGCAAAAGTGGTTTCCTGCACAAACACAAGTGCGAAAAGTGGTTTTTCAACACTAACACAAGTGCGAAAAGTGGTTTTTCAACACTAACACAAGTGCGAAAAGTGGTTTTTCAACACTAACACAAGTGCGAAAAGTGTTTTTTCCACACTAATACAAGTGCAAAAGTGGTTTCCTGCACCAACACAAGTGCGAAAAGTGGTTTTTCAACACTAACACAAGTGCGAAAAGTGGTTTTTCAACACTAACACAAGTGCGAAAAGTGGTTTTTCAACACTAACAGAAGTGCGAAAAGTGTTTTTTCCACACTAATACAAGTGCAAAAGTGGTTTCCTGCACCAACACAAGTGCGAAAAGTGGTTTTTCAACACTAACACAAGTGCGAAAAGTGGTTTTTCAACACTAACACAAGGGCGAAAAGTGGTTTTTCAACACTATCACAAGTGCAAAAAGTGTTTTTTCCACACTAATACAAGTGCAAAAGTGGTTTCCTGCACCAACATAAGTGCGAAAAGTGGTTTTTCAACACTAACACAAGTGCAAAAAGTGGTTTTTCAACACTAACACAAGTGCGAAAAGTGTTTTTTCAACACTAAGACAAGTGCGAAAAGTGTTTTTTCCACACTAATACAAGTGCAAAAGTGGTTTCCTGCACCAACACCAGTGCGAAAAGTGGTTTTTCAACAATAACACAAGTGCGAAAAGTGGTTTTTCAACACTAACACAAGTGCGAAAAGTGTTTTTTCCACACTAATACAACTGCAGAAGTGGTTTCCTGCACTAACACAAGTGCGAAAAGTGGTTTTTCAACACTAACACAAGTGCGAAAAGTGGTTTTTCAACACTATCACAAGTGCAAAAAGTGTTTTTTCCACACTAATACAAGTGCAAAAGTGGTTTCCTGCACAAACACAAGTGCGAAAAGTGGTTTTTCAACACTAACACAAGTGCGAAAAGTGGTTTTTCAACACTAACACAAGTGCGAAAAGTGGTTTTTCAACACTAACACAAGTGCGAAAAGTGTTTTTTCCACACTAATACAAGTGCAAAAGTGGTTTCCTGCACCAACACAAGTGCGAAAAGTGGTTTTTCAACACTAACACAAGTGCGAAAAGTGGTTTTTCAACACTAACACAAGTGCGAAAAGTGGTTTTTCAACACTAACAGAAGTGCGAAAAGTGTTTTTTCCACACTAATACAAGTGCAAAAGTGGTTTCCTGCACCAACACAAGTGCGAAAAGTGGTTTTTCAACACTAACACAAGTGCGAAAAGTGGTTTTTCAACACTAACACAAGGGCGAAAAGTGGTTTTTCAACACTATCACAAGTGCAAAAAGTGTTTTTTCCACACTAATACAAGTGCAAAAGTGGTTTCCTGCACCAACATAAGTGCGAAAAGTGGTTTTTCAACACTAACACAAGTGCAAAAAGTGGTTTTTCAACACTAACACAAGTGCGAAAAGTGTTTTTTCAACACTAAGACAAGTGCGAAAAGTGTTTTTTCCACACTAATACAAGTGCAAAAGTGGTTTCCTGCACCAACACCAGTGCGAAAAGTGGTTTTTCAACAATAACACAAGTGCGAAAAGTGGTTTTTCAACACTAACACAAGTGCGAAAAGTGTTTTTTCCACACTAATACAAGTGCAAAAGTGGTTTCCTGCACCAACATAAGTGCGAAAAGTGGTTTTTCAACACTAACACAAGTGCGATAAGTGTTTTTTCCACACTAATACAAGTGAAAAAGTGGTTTCCTGCACCAACACAAGTGCGAAAAGTGGTTTTTCAACACTAACACAAGTGCGAAAAGTGGTTTTTCAACACTAACACAAGTGCGAAAAGTGGTTTTTCAACACTATCACAAGTGCAAAAAGTGTTTTTTCCACACTAATACAAGTGCAAAAGTGGTTTCCTGCACCAACACAAGTGCAAAAAGTGGTTTTTCAACACTAACACAAGTGCGAAAAGTGGTTTTTCAACACTAACACAAGTGCGAAAAGTGGTTTTTCAACACTATCACAAGTGCAAAAAGTGTTTTTTCCACACTAATACAAGTGCAAAAGTGGTTTCCTGCACCAACACAAGTGCGAAAAGTGGTTTTTCAACACTAACACAAGTGCGAAAAGTGTTTTTTTCCACACTAATACAAGTGCAAAAGTGGTTTCCTGCACCAACACAAGTGCGAAAAGTGGTTTTTCAACACTAACACAAGTGCGAAAAGTGTTTTTTCCACACTAATACAAGTGCAAAAGTGGTTTCCTGCACCAACACAAGTGCGAAAAGTGGTTTTTCAACACTAACACAAGTGTGAAAAGTGGTTTTTCAACACTAACACAAGTGCGAAAAGTGGTTTTTCAACACTAACACAAGTGCGAAAAGTGTTTTTTCCTCACTAATACAAGTGCAAAAGTGGTTCCCTGCACCAACACAAGTGCGGAAAGTGATTTTTCAACACTAACACAAGTGCAAAAAGTGGTTTTTCAACACTAACACAAGTGCGAAAAGTGGTTTTTCAACACTAACACAAGTGCGAAAAGTGTTTTTTCCACACTAATACAAGTGCAAAAGTGGTTTCCTGCACCAACACAAGTGCGAAAAGTGGTTTTTCAACACTAACACAAGTGCAAAAAGTGTTTTTTCAACACTAACACAAGAGCGAAAAGTGGTTTTTCAACACTAACACAAGTGCGAAAAGTGTTTTTTCCACACTAATACAACTGCAAAAGTGGTTTCCTGCACTAACACAATTGCGAAAAGTGGTTTTTCAACACTAACACAAGTGCGAAAAGTGGTTTTTCAACACTAACACAAGTGCGAAAAGTGGTTTTTCAACACTAACACAAGTGCGAAAAGTGTTTTTCCACACTAATACAAGTGCAAAAGTGGTTTCCTGCACCAACACAAGTGCGAAAAGTGGTTTTTCAACACTAACACAAGTGCGAAAATTGGTTTTTCAACACTAACACAAGAGCGAAAAGTGGTTTTTCAACACTAACACAAGTGCGAAAAGTGTTTTTTCCACACTAATACAACTGCAGAAGTGGTTTCCTGCACTAACACAAGTGCGAAAAGTGGTTTTTCAACACTAACACAAGTGCGAAAAGTGGTTTTTCAACACTAACACAAGTGCGAAAAGTGGTTTTTCAACACTATCACAAGTGCAAAAAGTGTTTTTTCCCCACTAATACAAGTGCAAAAGTGGTTTCCTGCACCAACACAAGTGCGAAAAGTGGTTTTTCAACACTAACACAAGTGCGAAAAGTGGTTTTTCAACACTAACACAAGTGCGAAAAGTGGTTTTTCAACACTAACACAAGTGCGAAAAGTGGTTTTTCAACACTATCACACGTGAAAAAGTGGTTTTTCAACACTAACACAAGTGCGAAAAGTGTTTTTTCCACACTAATACAAGTGCAAAAGTGGTTTCCTGCACCAACACAAGTGCAAAAAGTGGTTTTTCAACACTAACACAAGTGCGAAAAGTGGTTTTTCAACACTAACACAAGTGCGAAAAGTGTTTTTTCCACACTAATACAAGTGCAAAAGTGGTTTCCTGCACCAACACAAGTGCGAAAAGTGGTTTTTCAACACTAACACAAGTGCGAAACGTGGTTTTTCAACACTAACACAAGTGCGAAAAGTGTTTTTTCCACACTAATACAAGTGCAAAAGTGGTTCCCTGCACCAACACAAGTGCGAAAAGTGATTTTTCAACACTAACACAAGTGCAAAAAGTGGTTTTTCAACACTAACACAAGTGCGAAAAGTGGTTTTTCAACACTAACACAAGTGCGAAAAGTGTTTTTTCCACACTAATACAAGTGCAAAAGTGGTTTCCTGCACCAACACAAGTGCGAAAAGTGGTTTTTCAACACTAACACAAGTGCAAAAAGTGTTTTTTCAACACTAACACAAGAGCGAAAAGTGGTTTTTCAACACTAACACAAGTGCGAAAAGTGTTTTTTCCACACTAATACAACTGCAAAAGTGGTTTCCTACACTAACACAAGTGCGAAAAGTGGTTTTTCAACACTAACACAAGTGCGAAAAGTGGTTTTTCAACACTAACACAAGTGCGAAAAGTGTTTTTTCCACGCTAATACAAGTGCAAAAGTGGTTTCCTGCACCAACACAAGTGCGAAAAGTGGTTTTTCAACACTAACACAAGTGCGAAAAGTGGTTTTTCAACACTAACACAAGTGCGAAAAGTGTTTTTTCCACACTAATACAAGTGCAAAAGTGGTTTCCTGCACCAACACAAGTGCGAAAAGTGGTTTTTCAACACTAACACAAGTGCGAAAAGTGGTTTTTCAACACTAACACAAGTGCGAAAAGTGGTTTTTCAACACTATCACAAGTGCAAAAAGTGTTTTTTCCACACTAATACAAGTGCAAAAGTGGATTCCTGCACCAACACAAGTGCAAAAAGTGGTTTTTCAACACTAACACAAGTGCGAAAAGTGGTTTTTCAACACTAACACAAGTGCGAAAAGTGTTTTTCCACACTAATACAAGTGCAAAAGTGGTTTCCTGCACCAACACAAGTGCGAAAAGTGGTTTTTCAACACTAACACAAGTGCGAAAAGTGGTTTTTCAACACTAACACAAGTGCGAAAAGTGGTTTTTCCACACTAATACAAGTGAAAAAGTGGTTTCCTGCACCAACACAAGTGCGAAAAGTGGTTTTTCAACACTAACACAAGTGCGAAAAGTGGTTTTTCAACACTAACACAAGTGCGAAAAGTGGTTTTTCAACACTATCACAAGTGCAAAAAGTGTTTTTTCCACACTAATACAAGTGCAAAAGTGGTTTCCTGCACCAACACAAGTGCGAAAAGTGGTTTTTCAACACTAACACAAGTGCGAAAAGTGGTTTTTCAACACTAACACAAGTGCGAAAAGTGGTTTTTCAACACTAACACAAGTGCGAAAAGTGTTTTTTCCACGCTAATACAAGTGCAAAAGTGGTTTCCTGCACCAACACAAGTGCGAAAAGTGGTTTTTCAACACTAACACAAGTGCGAAAAGTGGTTTTTCAACACTAACACAAGAGCGAAAAGTGGTTTTTCAACACTAACACAAGTGCGAAAAGTGTTTTTTCCACACTAATACAACTGCAGAAGTGGTTTCCTGCACTAACACAATCGCGAAAAGTGGTTTTTCAACACTAACACAAGTGCGAAAAGTGGTTTTTCAACACTAACACAAGTGCGAAAAGTGGTTTTTCAACACTATCACAAGTGCAAAAAGTGTTTTTTTCCCAATAATACAAGTGCAAAAGTGGTTTCCTGCACCAACACAAGTGCGAAAAGTGGTTTTTCAACACTAACACAAGTGCGAAAAGTGGTTTTTCAACACTAACACAAGTGCGAAAAGTGGTTTTTCAACACTAACACAAGTGCGAAAGTGGTTTTTCAACACTAACACAAGTGCGAAAAGTGGTTTTTCAACACTAACACAAGTGCGAAAAGTGGTTTTTCAACACTAACACAAGTGCGAAAAGTGGTTTTTCAACACTATCACAAGTGCAAAAAGTGTTTTTTCCACACTAATACAAGTGCAAAAGTGGTTTCCTGCACCAACACAAGTGCGAAAAGTGGTTTTTCAACACTAACGCAAGTGCGAAAAGTGTTTTTTCCACACTAATACAAGCGCAAAAGTGGTTTCCTGCACCAACACAAGTGCGAAAAGTGGTTTTTCAACACTAACTCAAGTGCGAAAAGTGGTTTTTCAACACTAACACAAGTGCGAAAAGTGGTTTTTCAACACTAACACAAGAGCGAAAAGTGTTTTTTCCACACTAATACAAGTGCAAAAGTGGTTTCCTGCACCAACACAAGTGCGAAAAGTGGTTTTTCAACACTAACACAAGTGCGAAAAGTGGTTTTTCAACACTAACACAAGTGCGAAAAGTGGTTTTTCAACACTATCACAAGTGCAAAAAGTGTTTTTTCCACACTAATACAAGTGCAAAAGTGGTTTCCTGCACCAACACAAGTGCGAAAAGTGGTTTTTCAACACTAACACAAGTGCGAAAAGTGGTTTTTCAACACTAACACAAGTGCGAAAAGTGGTTTTTCAACACTAACACAAGTGCGAAAAGTGTTTTTTCCACACTAATACAAGTGCAAAAGTGGTTTCCTGCACCAACACAAGTGCGAAAAGTGGTTTTTCAACACTAACACAAGTGCGAAAAGTGGTTTTTCAACACTAACACAAGTGCGAAAAGTGGTTTTTCAACACTAACAGAAGTGCGAAAAGTGTTTTTTCCACACTAATACAAGTGCAAAAGTGGTTTCCTGCACCAACACAAGTGCGAAAAGTGGTTTTTCAACACTAACACAAGTGCGAAAAGTGGTTTTTCAACACTAACACAAGGGCGAAAAGTGGTTTTTCAACACTATCACAAGTGCAAAAAGTGTTTTTTCCACACTAATACAAGTGCAAAAGTGGTTTCCTGCACCAACATAAGTGCGAAAAGTGGTTTTTCAACACTAACACAAGTGCAAAAAGTGGTTTTTCAACACTAACACAAGTGCGAAAAGTGTTTTTTCAACACTAAGACAAGTGCGAAAAGTGTTTTTTCCACACTAATACAAGTGCAAAAGTGGTTTCCTGCACCAACACCAGTGCGAAAAGTGGTTTTTCAACAATAACACAAGTGCGAAAAGTGGTTTTTCAACACTAACACAAGTGCGAAAAGTGTTTTTTCCACACTAATACAAGTGCAAAAGTGGTTTCCTGCACCAACATAAGTGCGAAAAGTGGTTTTTCAACACTAACACAAGTGCGATAAGTGTTTTTTCCACACTAATACAAGTGAAAAAGTGGTTTCCTGCACCAACACAAGTGCGAAAAGTGGTTTTTCAACACTAACACAAGTGCGAAAAGTGGTTTTTCAACACTAACACAAGTGCGAAAAGTGGTTTTTCAACACTATCACAAGTGCAAAAAGTGTTTTTTCCACACTAATACAAGTGCAAAAGTGGTTTCCTGCACCAACACAAGTGCAAAAAGTGGTTTTTCAACACTAACACAAGTGCGAAAAGTGGTTTTTCAACACTAACACAAGTGCGAAAAGTGGTTTTTCAACACTATCACAAGTGCAAAAAGTGTTTTTTCCACACTAATACAAGTGCAAAAGTGGTTTCCTGCACCAACACAAGTGCGAAAAGTGGTTTTTCAACACTAACACAAGTGCGAAAAGTGTTTTTTTCCACACTAATACAAGTGCAAAAGTGGTTTCCTGCACCAACACAAGTGCGAAAAGTGGTTTTTCAACACTAACACAAGTGCGAAAAGTGTTTTTTCCACACTAATACAAGTGCAAAAGTGGTTTCCTGCACCAACACAAGTGCGAAAAGTGGTTTTTCAACACTAACACAAGTGCGAAAAGTGGTTTTTCAACACTAACACAAGTGCGAAAAGTGGTTTTTCAACACTAACACAAGTGCGAAAAGTGTTTTTTCCTCACTAATACAAGTGCAAAAGTGGTTCCCTGCACCAACACAAGTGCGGAAAGTGATTTTTCAACACTAACACAAGTGCAAAAAGTGGTTTTTCAACACTAACACAAGTGCGAAAAGTGGTTTTTCAACACTAACACAAGTGCGAAAAGTGTTTTTTCCACACTAATACAAGTGCAAAAGTGGTTTCCTGCACCAACACAAGTGCGAAAAGTGGTTTTTCAACACTAACACAAGTGCAAAAAGTGTTTTTTCAACACTAACACAAGAGCGAAAAGTGGTTTTTCAACACTAACACAAGTGCGAAAAGTGTTTTTTCCACACTAATACAACTGCAAAAGTGGTTTCCTGCACTAACACAATTGCGAAAAGTGGTTTTTCAACACTAACACAAGTGCGAAAAGTGGTTTTTCAACACTAACACAAGTGCGAAAAGTGGTTTTTCAACACTAACACAAGTGCGAAAAGTGTTTTTCCACACTAATACAAGTGCAAAAGTGGTTTCCTGCACCAACACAAGTGCGAAAAGTGGTTTTTCAACACTAACACAAGTGCGAAAAGTGGTTTTTCAACACTAACACAAGAGCGAAAAGTGGTTTTTCAACACTAACACAAGTGCGAAAAGTGTTTTTTCCACACTAATACAACTGCAGAAGTGGTTTCCTGCACTAACACAATCGCGAAAAGTGGTTTTTCAACACTAACACAAGTGCGAAAAGTGGTTTTTCAACACTAACACAAGTGCGAAAAGTGGTTTTTCAACACTATCACAAGTGCAAAAAGTGTTTTTTCCCCACTAAAACAAGTGCAAAAGTGGTTTCCTGCACCAACACAAGTGCGAAAAGTGGTTTTTCAACACTAACACAAGTGCGAAAAGTGGTTTTTCAACACTAACACAAGTGCGAAAAGTGGTTTTTCCACACTAACACAAGTGCGAAAAGTGGTTTTTCAACACTATCACACGTGAAAAAGTGGTTTTTCAACACTAACACAAGTGCGAAAAGTGTTTTTTCCACACTAATACAAGTGCAAAAGTGGTTTCCTGCACCAACACAAGTGCAAAAAGTGGTTTTTCAACACTAACACAAGTGCGAAAAGTGGTTTTTCAACACTAACACAAGTGCGAAAAGTGTTTTTTCCACACTAATACAAGTGCAAAAGTGGTTTCCTGCACCAACACAAGTGCGGAAAGTGGTTTTTCAACACTAACACAAGTGCGAAAAGTGGTTTTTCAACACTAACACAAGTGCGAAAAGTGTTTTTTCCACACTAATACAAGTGCAAAAGTGGTTCCCTGCACCAACACAAGTGCGAAAAGTGATTTTTCAACACTAACACAAGTGCAAAAAGTGGTTTTTCAACACTAACACAAGTGCGAAAAGTGGTTTTTCAACACTAACACAAGTGCGAAAAGTGTTTTTTCCACACTAATACAAGTGCAAAAGTGGTTTCCTGCACCAACACAAGTGCGAAAAGTGGTTTTTCAACACTAACACAAGTGCAAAAAGTGTTTTTTCAACACTAACACAAGAGCGAAAAGTGGTTTTTCAACACTAACACAAGTGCGAAAAGTGTTTTTTTCCACACTAATACAACTGCAAAAGTGGTTTCCTGCACTAACACAATTGCGAAAAGTGGTTTTTCAACACTAACACAAGTGCGAAAAGTGGTTTTTCAACACTAACACAAGTGCGAAAAGTGGTTTTTCAACACTAACACAAGTGCGAAAAGTGTTTTTTCCACGCTAATACAAGTGCAAAAGTGGTTTCCTGCACCAACACAAGTGCGAAAAGTGGTTTTTCAACACTAACACAAGTGCGAAAAGTGGTTTTTCAACACTAACACAAGAGCGAAAAGTGGTTTTTCAACACTAACACAAGTGCGAAAAGTGTTTTTTCCACACTAATACAACTGCAGAAGTGGTTTCCTGCACTAACACAATCGCGAAAAGTGGTTTTTCAACACTAACACAAGTGCGAAAAGTGGTTTTTCAACACTAACACAAGTGCGAAAAGTGGTTTTTCAACACTATCACAAGTGCAAAAAGTGTTTTTTTCCCACTAATACAAGTGCAAAAGTGGTTTCCTGCACCAACACAAGTGCGAAAAGTGGTTTTTCAACACTAACACAAGTGCGAAAAGTGGTTTTTCAACACTAACACAAGTGCGAAAAGTGGTTTTTCAACACTAACACAAGTGCGAAAAGTGGTTTTTCAACACTATCACACGTGAAAAAGTGGTTTTTCAACACTAACACAAGTGCGAAAAGTGTTTTTTCCACACTAATACAAGTGCAAAAGTGGTTTCCTGCACCAACACAAGTGCAAAAAGTGGTTTTTCAACACTAACACAAGTGCGAAAAGTGGTTTTTCAACACTAACACAAGTGCGAAAAGTGTTTTTTCCACACTAATACAAGTGCAAAAGTGGTTTCCTGCACCAACACAAGTGCGAAAAGTGGTTTTTCAACACTAACACAAATGCGAAAAGTGGTTTTTCAACACTAACACAAGTGCGAAAAGAGGTTTTTCAACACAATCACAAGTGCAAAAAGTGTTTTTTCCACACTTATACAAGTGCAAAAGTGGTTTCCTGCACCAACACAAGTGCGAAAAGTGGTTTTTCAACACTAACACAAGTGCGAAAAGTGGTTTTTCAACACTAACTCAAGTGCGAAAAGTGGTTTTTCAACACTAACACAAGTGCGAAAAGTGGTTTTTCAACACTAACACAAGTGCGAAAAGTGTTTTTTCCACACTAATACAAGTGCAAAAGTGGTTTCCTGCACCAACACAAGTGCGAAAAGTGGTTTTTCAACACTAACACAAGTGCGAAGTGTTTTTCAACACTAACACAAGTGCAAAAAGTGTTTTTTCCACACTAATACAAGTGCAAAAGTGGTTTCCTGCACCAACACAAGTGCGAAAAGTGGTTTTTCAACACTAACACAAGTGCGAAAAGTGGTTTTTCAACACTAACACAAGTGCGAAAAGTGGTTTTTCAACACTATCACAAGTGCAAAAAGTGTTTTTTCCACACTAATACAAGTGCAAAAGTGGTTTCCTGCACCAACACAAGTGCAAAAAGTGGTTTTTCAACACTAACACAAGTGCGAAAAGTTGTTTTTCAACACTAACACAAGTGCGAAAAGTGGTTTTTCAACACTAACACAAGTGCGAAAAGTGTTTTTTCCACACTAATACAAGTGCAAAAGTTGTTTCCTGCACCAACACAAGTGCGAAAAGTGGTTTTTCAACACTAACACAAGTGCCAAAAGTGGTTTTTCAACACTAACACAAGTGCGAAAAGTGGTTTTTCAACACTAACAGAAGTGCGAAAAGTGTTTTTTTCCACACTAATACAAGTGCAAAAGTGGTTTCCTGCACCAACACAAGTGCGAAAAGTGGTTTTTCAACACTAACACAAGTGCGAAAAGTGGTTTTTCAACACTAACACAAGGGCGAAAAGTGGTTTTTCAACACTATCACAAGTGCCAAAAGTGTTTTTTCCACACTAATACAAGTGCAAAAGTGGTTTCCTGCACCAACATAAGTGCGAAAAGTGGTTTTTCAACACTAACACAAGTGCAAAAAATGGTTTTTCAACACTAACACAAGTGCGAAAAGTGGTTTTTCAACACTAAGACAAGTGCGAAAAGTGTTTTTTCCACACTAATACAAGTGCAAAAGTGGTTTCCTGCACCAACACAAGTGCGAAAAGTGGTTTTTCAACAATAACACAAGTGCGAAAAGTGGTTTTTCAACACTAACACAAGTGCGAAAAGTGTTTTTTCCACACTAATACAAGTGCAAAAGTGGTTTCCTGCACCAACATAAGTGCGAAAAGTGGTTTTTCAACACTAACACAAGTGCAAAAAGTGGTTTTTCCACACTAATACAAGTGAAAAAGTGGTTTCCTGCACCAACACAAGTGCGAAAAGTGGTTTTTCAACACTAACACAAGTGCGAAAAGTGGTTTTTCAACACTAACACAAGTGCGAAAAGTGGTTTTTCAACACTATCACAAGTGCAAAAAGTGATTTTTCCACACTAATACAAGTGCAAAAGTGGGTTCCTGCACCAACACAAGTGCGAAAAGTGGTTTTTCAACACTAACACAAGTGCGAAAAGTGGTTTCTCAACACTAACACAAGTGCAAAAAGTCGTTTTTCAACACTATCACAAGTGCAAAAAGTGTTTTTTCCACACTAATACAAGTGCAAAAGTGGTTTCCTGCACCAACACAAGTGCGAAAAGTGGTTTTTCAACACTAACACAAGAGCGAAAAGTGGTTTTTCAACACTAACACAAATGCGAAAAGTGGTTTTTCAACACTAACACAAGTGCGAAAAGTGTTTTTTCCACACTAATACAAGTGCAAAAGTGGTTTCCTGCACCAACACAAGTGCGAAAAGTGGTTTTTCAACACTAACACAAATGCGAAAAGTGGTTTTTCAACACTAACACAAGTGCGAAAAGAGGTTTTTCAACACAATCACAAGTGAAAAAGTGTTTTTTCCACACTTATACAAGTGCAAAAGTGGTTTCCTGCACCAACACAAGTGCGAAAAGTGGTTTTTCAACACTAACACAAGTGCGAAAAGTGGTTTTTCAACTCTTTCACAAGTGCAAAAAGTGTTTTTTCCACACTAATACAAGTGCAAAAGTGGTTTCCTGCACCAACACAAGTGCGAAAAGTGGTTTTTCAACACTAACACAAGTGCAAAAAGTGGTTTTTCAACACTAACACAAGTGCGAAAAGTGGTTTTTCAACACTAACACAAGTGCGAAAAGTGTTTTTTCCACACTAATACAAGTGCAAAAGTGGTTTCCTGCACCAACACAAGTGCGAAAAGTGGTTTTTCAACACGAACACAAGTGCGAAAAGTGGTTTTTCAACACTAACACAAGTGCGAAAAGTGTGTTTTCCACACTAATACAAGTGCAAAAGTGGTTTCCTGCACCAACACAAGTGCAAAAAGTGGTTTTTCAACACTAACACAAGTGCGAAAAGTGGTTTTTCAACACTAACACAAGTGCGAAAAGTGTTTTTTCCACACTAATACAAGTGCAAAAGTGGTTTCCTGCACCAACACAAGTGCGAAAAGTGGTTTTTCAACACTAACACAAGTGCGAAAAGTGGTTTTTCAACACTAACACAAGTGCGAAAAGTGGTTTTTCCACACTAATACAAGTGAAAAAGTGGTTTCCTGCACCAACACAAGTGCGAAAAGTGGTTTTTCAACACTAACACAAGTGCGAAAAGTGGTTTTTCAACACTAACACAAGTGCGAAAAGTGGTTTTTCAACACTATCACAAGTGCAAAAAGTGTTTTTTCCACACTAATACAAGTGCAAAAGTGGTTTCCTGCACCAACACAAGTGCGAAAAGTGGTTTTTCAACACTAACACAAGTGCGAAAAGTGGTTTTTCAACACTAACACAAGTGCGAAAAGTGGTTTTTCAACACTAACACAAGTGCGAAAAGTGTTTTTTCCACACTAATACAAGTGCAAAAGTGGTTTCCTGCACCAACACAAGTGCGAAAAGTGGTTTTTCAACACGAACACAAGTGCGAAAAGTGGTTTTTCAACACTAACACAAGTGCGAAAAGTGTGTTTTCCACACTAATACAAGTGCAAAAGTGGTTTCCTGCACCAACACAAGTGCAAAAAGTGGTTTTTCAACACTAACACAAGTGCGAAAAGTGGTTTTTCAACACTAACACAAGTGCGAAAAGTGGTTTTTTCCACACTAATACAAGTGCAAAAGTGGTTTCCTGCACCAACACAAGTGCGAAAAGTGGTTTTTTTCTAACACTAACACAAGTGCGAAAAGTGGTTTTTCAACACTAACACAAGTGCGAAAAGTGGTTTTTCAACACTAACACAAGTGCGAAAAGTGTTTTTTCCACACTAATACAAGTGCAAAAGTGGTTTCCTGCACCAACACAAGTGCGAAAAGTGGTTTTTCAACACTAACACAAGTGCGAAAAGTGGTTTTTCAACACTAACACAAGTGCGAAAAGTGGTTTTTCAACACTATCACACGTGAAAAAGTGGTTTTTCAACACTAACACAAGTGCGAAAAGTGTTTTTTCCACACTAATACAAGTGCAAAAGTGGTTTCCTGTACCAACACAAGTGCAAAAAGTGGTTTTTCAACACTAACACAAGTGCGAAAAGTGGTTTTTCAACACTAACACAAGTGCGAAAAGTGTTTTTTCCACACTAATACAAGTGCAAAAGTGGTTTCCTGCACCAACACAAGTGCGAAAAGTGGTTTTTCAACACTAACACAAATGCGAAAAGTGGTTTTTCAACACTAACACAAGTGCGAAAAGAGGTTTTTCAACACAATCACAAGTGCAAAAAGTGTTTTTTCCACACTTATACAAGTGCAAAAGTGGTTTCCTGCACCAACACAAGTGCGAAAAGTGGTTTTTCAACACTAACACAAGTGCGAAAAGTGGTTTTTCAACACTAACACAAGTGCGAAAAGTGGTTTTTCAACACTATCACAAGTGCAAAAAGTGTTTTTTCCACACTAATACAAGTGCAAAAGTGGTTTCCTGCACCAACACAAGTGCAAAAAGTGGTTTTTCAACACTAACACAAGTGCGAAAAGTTGTTTTTCAACACTAACACAAGTGCGAAAAGTGGTTTTTTCAACACTAACACAAGTGCGAAAAGTGTTTTTTCCACACTAATACAAGTGCAAAAGTTGTTTCCTGCACCAACACAAGTGCGAAAAGTGGTTTTTCAACACTAACACAAGTGCGAAAAGTGGTTTTTCAACACTAACACAAGTGCGAAAAGTGGTTTTTCAACACTAACAGAAGTGCGAAAAGTGTTTTTTCCACACTAATACAAGTGCAAAAGTGGTTTCCTGCACCAACACAAGTGCGAAAAGTGGTTTTTCAACACTAACACAAGTGCGAAAAGTGGTTTTTCAACACTAACACAAGGGCGAAAAGTGGTTTTTCAACACTATCACAAGTGCCAAAAGTGTTTTTTCCACACTAATACAAGTGCAAAAGTGGTTTCCTGCACCAACATAAGTGCGAAAAGTGGTTTTTCAACACTAACACAAGTGCAAAAAGTGGTTTTTCAACACTAACACAAGTGCGAAAAGTGGTTTTTCAACACTAAGACAAGTGCGAAAAGTGTTTTTTCCACACTAATACAAGTGCAAAAGTGGTTTCCTGCACCAACACAAGTGCGAAAAGTGGTTTTTCAACAATAACACAAGTGCGAAAAGTGGTTTTTCAACACTAACACAAGTGCGAAAAGTGTTTTTTCCACACTAATACAAGTGCAAAAGTGGTTTCCTGCACCAACATAAGTGCGAAAAGTGGTTTTTCAACACTAACACAAGTGCAAAAAGTGGTTTTTCCACACTAATACAAGTGAAAAAGTGGTTTCCTGCACCAACACAAGTGCGAAAAGTGGTTTTTCAACACTAACACAAGTGCGAAAAGTGGTTTTTCAACACTAACACAAGTGCGAAAAGTGGTTTTTCAACACTATCACAAGTGCAAAAAGTGATTTTTCCACACTAATACAAGTGCAAAAGTGGGTTCCTGCACCAACACAAGTGCGAAAAGTGGTTTTTCAACACTAACACAAGTGCGAAAAGTGGTTTCTCAACACTAACACAAGTGCGAAAAGTCGTTTTTCAACACTATCACAAGTGCAAAAAGTGTTTTTTCCACACTAATACAAGTGCAAAAGTGGTTTCCTGCACCAACACAAGTGCGAAAAGTGGTTTTTCAACACTAACACAAGAGCGAAAAGTGGTTTTTCAACACTAACACAAATGCGAAAAGTGGTTTTTCAACACTAACACAAGTGCGAAAAGTGTTTTTTCCACACTAATACAAGTGCAAAAGTGGTTTCCTGCACCAACACAAGTGCGAAAAGTGGTTTTTCAACACTAACACAAATGCGAAAAGTGGTTTTTCAACACTAACACAAGTGCGAAAAGAGGTTTTTCAACACAATCACAAGTGAAAAAGTGTTTTTTCCACACTTATACAAGTGCAAAAGTGGTTTCCTGCACCAACACAAGTGCGAAAAGTGGTTTTTCAACACTAACACAAGTGCGAAAAGTGGTTTTTCAACTCTTTCACAAGTGCAAAAAGTGTTTTTTCCACACTAATACAAGTGCAAAAGTGGTTTCCTGCACCAACACAAGTGCGAAAAGTGGTTTTTCAACACTAACACAAGTGCGAAAAGTGGTTTTTCAACACTAACACAAGTGCGAAAAGTGGTTTTTCAACACTAACACAAGTGCGAAAAGTGTTTTTTCCACACTAATACAAGTGCAAAAGTGGTTTCCTGCACCAACACAAGTGCGAAAAGTGGTTTTTCAACACGAACACAAGTGCGAAAAGTGGTTTTTCAACACTAACACAAGTGCGAAAAGTGTGTTTTCCACACTAATACAAGTGCAAAAGTGGTTTCCTGCACCAACACAAGTGCAAAAAGTGGTTTTTCAACACTAACACAAGTGCGAAAAGTGGTTTTTCAACACTAACACAAGTGCGAAAAGTGTTTTTTCCACACTAATACAAGTGCAAAAGTGGTTTCCTGCACCAACACAAGTGCGAAAAGTGGTTTTTCAACACTAACACAAGTGCGAAAAGTGGTTTTTCAACACTAACACAAGTGCAAAAAGTGGTTTTTCCACACTAATACAAGTGAAAAAGTGGTTTCCTGCACCAACACAAGTGCGAAAAGTGGTTTTTCAACACTAACACAAGTGCGAAAAGTGGTTTTTCAACACTAACACAAGTGCGAAAAGTGGTTTTTCAACACTATCACAAGTGCAAAAAGTGTTTTTTCCACAAAAATACAAGTGCAAAAGTGGTGTTTCCTGCACCAACACAAGTGCGAAAAGTGGTTTTTCAACACTAACACAAGTGCGAAAAGTGGTTTTTCAACACTAACACAAGTGCGAAAAGTGGTTTTTCAACACTAACACAAGTGCGAAAAGTGTTTTTTCCACACTAATACAAGTGCAAAAGTGGTTTCCTGCACCAACACAAGTGCGAAAAGTGGTTTTTCAACACGAACACAAGTGCGAAAAGTGGTTTTTCAACACTAACACAAGTGCGAAAAGTGTGTTTTCCACACTAATACAAGTGCAAAAGTGGTTTCCTGCACCAACACAAGTGCAAAAAGTGGTTTTTCAACACTAACACAAGTGCGAAAAGTGGTTTTTCAACACTAACACAAGTGCGAAAAGTGTTTTTTCCACACTAATACAAGTGCAAAAGTGGTTTCCTGCACCAACACAAGTGCGAAAAGTGGTTTTTCAACACTAACACAAGTGCGAAAAGTGTTTTTTCCACACTAATACAAGTGCAAAAGTGGTTTCCTGCACCAACACAAGTGCGAAAAGTGGTTTTTCAACACTAACACAAGTGCGAAAAGTGGTTTTTCAACACTATCACAAGTGCAAAAAGTGATTTTTCCACACTAATACAAGTGCAAAAGTGGGTTCCTGCACCAACACAAGTGCGAAAAGTGGTTTTTCAACACTAACACAAGTGCGAAAAGTGGTTTCTCAACACTAACACAAGTGCGAAAAGTCGTTTTTCAACACTATCACAAGTGCAAAAAGTGTTTTTTCCACACTAATACAAGTGCAAAAGTGGTTTCCTGCACCAACACAAGTGCGAAAAGTGGTTTTTCAACACTAACACAAGAGCGAAAAGTGGTTTTTCAACACTAACACAAATGCGAAAAGTGGTTTTTCAACACTAACACAAGTGCGAAAAGTGTTTTTTCCACACTAATACAAGTGCAAAAGTGGTTTCCTGCACCAACACAAGTGCGAAAAGTGGTTTTTCAACACTAACACAAATGCGAAAAGTGGTTTTTCAACACTAACACAAGTGCGAAAAGAGGTTTTTCAACACAATCACAAGTGAAAAAGTGTTTTTTCCACACTAATACAAGTGCAAAAGTGGTTTCCTGCACCAACACAAGTGCGAAAAGTGGTTTTTCAACACGAACACAAGTGCGAAAAGTGGTTTTTCAACACTATCACAAGTGCAAAAAGTGTTTTTTCCACACTAATACAAGTGCAAAAGTGGTTTCCTGCACCAACACAAGTGCGAAAAGTGGTTTTTCAACACTAACACAAGTGCGAAAAGTGGTTTTTCAACACTAACACAAGTGCGAAAAGTGGTTTTTCCACACTAATACAAGTGAAAAAGTGGTTTCCTGCACCAACACAAGTGGCAAAAGTGGTTTCCTGCACCAACACAAGTGCGAAAAGTGGTTTTTCAACACGAACACAAGTGCGAAAAGTGGTTTTTCAACACTATCACAAGTGCAAAAAGTGTTTTTTCCACACTAATACAAGTGCAAAAGTGGTTTCCTGCACCAACACAAGTGCGAAAAGTGGTTTTTCAACACTAACACAAGTGCGAAAAGTGGTTTTTCAACACTAACACAAGTGCGAAAAGTGGTTTTTCAACACTAACACAAGTGCGAAAAGTGTTTTTTCCACACTAATACAAGTGCAAAAGTGGTTTCCTGCACCAACACAAGTGCGAAAAGTGGTTTTTCAACACGAACACAAGTGCGAAAAGTGGTTTTTCAACACTAACACAAGTGCGAAAAGTGTGTTTTCCACACTAATACAAGTGCAAAAGTGGTTTCCTGCACCAACACAAGTGCAAAAAGTGGTTTTTCAACACTAACACAAGTGCGAAAAGTGGTTTTTCAACACTAACACAAGTGCGAAAAGTGTTTTTTCCACACTAATACAAGTGCAAAAGTGGTTTCCTGCACCAACACAAGTGCGAAAAGTGGTTTTTCAACACTAACACAAGTGCGAAAAGTGGTTTTTCAACACTAACACAAGTGCGAAAAGTGGTTTTTCAACACTATCACAAGTGCAAAAAGTGATTTTTCCACACTAATACAAGTGCAAAAGTGGGTTCCTGCACCAACACAAGTGCGAAAAGTGGTTTTTCAACACTAACACAAGTGCGAAAAGTGGTTTCTCAACACTAACACAAGTGCGAAAAGTCGTTTTTCAACACTATCACAAGTGCAAAAAGTGTTTTTTCCACACTAATACAAGTGCAAAAGTGGTTTCCTGCACCAACACAAGTGCGAAAAGTGGTTTTTCAACACTAACACAAGTGCGAAAAGTGGTTTTTCAACACTAACACAAGTGCGAAAAGTGGTTTTTCAACACTAACACAAGTGCGAAAAGTGTTTTTTCCACACTAATACAAGTGCAAAAGTGGTTTCCTGCACCAACACAAGTGCGAAAAGTGGTTTTTCAACACGAACACAAGTGCGAAAAGTGGTTTTTCAACACTAACACAAGTGCGAAAAGTGTGTTTTCCACACTAACACAAGTGCGAAAAGTGTTTTTTCCACACTAATACAAGGGCAAAAGTGGTTTCCTGCACCAACACAAGTGCGAAAAGTGGTTTTTCAACACTAACACAAGTGCGAAAAGTGGTTTTTCAACACTAACACAAGTGCGAAAAGTGGTTTTTCAACACTAACACAAGTGCGAAAAGTGTTTTTTCCACACTAATACAAGTGCAAAAGTGGTTTCCTGCACCAACACAAGTGCGAAAAGTGATTTTTCAACACTAACACAAGTGCAAAAAGTGGTTTTTCAACACTAACAGAAGTGCGAAAAGTGGTTTTTCAACACTAACACAAGTGCGAAAAGTGTTTTTTCCACACTAATACAAGTGCAAAAGTGGTTTCCTGCACCAACACAAGTGCGAAAAGTGGTTTTTCAACACTAACACAAGTGCGAAAAGTGGTTTTTCAACACTAACACAAGTGCGAAAAGTGGTTTTTCAACACTATCACAAGTGCAAAAAGTGTTTTTTCCACACTAATACAAGTGCAAAAGTGGTTTCCTGCACCAACACAAGTGCAAAAAGTGGTTTTTCAACACTAACACAAGTGCGAAAAGTGGTTTTTCAACACTAACACAAGTGCGAAAAGTGTTTTTCCACACTAATACAAGTGCAAAAGTGGTTTCCTGCACCAACACAAGTGCGAAAAGTGGTTTTTCAACACTAACACAAGTGCGAAAAGTGGTTTTTTCAACACTAACACAAGTGCGAAAAGTGGTTTTTCCACACTAATACAAGTGAAAAAGTGGTTTCCTGCACCAACACAAGTGCGAAAAGTGGTTTTTCAACACTAACACAAGTGCGAAAAGTGGTTTTTCAACACTAACACAAGTGCGAAAAGTGGTTTTTCAACACTATCACAAGTGCAAAAAGTGTTTTTTCCACACTAATACAAGTGCAAAAGTGGTTTCCTGCACCAACACAAGTGCGAAAAGTGGTTTTTCAACACTAACACAAGTGCGAAAAGTGGTTTTTCAACACTAACACAAGTGCGAAAAGTGGTTTTTCAACACTAACACAAGTGCGAAAAGTGTTTTTTCCACGCTAATACAAGTGCAAAAGTGGTTTCCTGCACCAACACAAGTGCGAAAAGTGGTTTTTCAACACTAACACAAGTGCGAAAAGTGGTTTTTCAACACTAACACAAGAGCGAAAAGTGGTTTTTCAACACTAACACAAGTGCGAAAAGTGTTTTTTCCACACTAATACAACTGCAGAAGTGGTTTCCTGCACTAACACAATCGCGAAAAGTGGTTTTTCAACACTAACACAAGTGCGAAAAGTGGTTTTTCAACACTAACACAAGTGCGAAAAGTGGTTTTTCAACACTATCACAAGTGCAAAAAGTGTTTTTTTCCCAATAATACAAGTGCAAAAGTGGTTTCCTGCACCAACACAAGTGCGAAAAGTGGTTTTTCAACACTAACACAAGTGCGAAAAGTGGTTTTTCAACACTAACACAAGTGCGAAAAGTGGTTTTTCAACACTAACACAAGTGCGAAAAGTGGTTTTTCAACACTATCACACGTGAAAAAGTGGTTTTTCAACACTAACACAAGTGCGAAAAGTGTTTTTTCCACACTAATACAAGTGCAAAAGTGGTTTCCTGCACCAACACAAGTGCGAAAAGTGGTTTTTCAACACTAACACAAGTGCGAAAAGTGGTTTTTCAACACTAACACAAGTGCGAAAAGTGGTTTTTCAACACTATCACACGTGAAAAAGTGGTTTTTCAACACTAACACAAGTGCGAAAAGTGTTTTTTCCACACTAATACAAGTGAAAAAGTGGTTTCCTGCACCAACACAAGTGCGAAAAGTGGTTTTTCAACACTAACACAAGTGCGAAAAGTGGTTTTTCAACACTAACACAAGTGCGAAAAGTGTTTTTTCCACACTAATACAAGTGCAAAAGTGGTTTCCTGCACCAACACAAGTGCGAAAAGTGGTTTTTCAACACGAACACAAGTGCGAAAAGTGGTTTTTCAACACTAACACAAGTGCGAAAAGTGTGTTTTCCACACTAACACAAGTGCGAAAAGTGTTTTTTCCACACTAATACAAGGGCAAAAGTGGTTTCCTGCACCAACACAAGTGCGAAAAGTGGTTTTTCAACACTAACACAAGTGCGAAAAGTGGTTTTTCAACACTAACACAAGTGCGAAAAGTGGTTTTTCAACACTAACACAAGTGCGAAAAGTGTTTTTTCCACACTAATACAAGTGCAAAAGTGGTTTCCTGCACCAACACAAGTGCGAAAAGTGATTTTTCAACACTAACACAAGTGCAAAAAGTGGTTTTTCAACACTAACAGAAGTGCGAAAAGTGGTTTTTCAACACTAACACAAGTGCGAAAAGTGTTTTTTCCACACTAATACAAGTGCAAAAGTGGTTTCCTGCACCAACACAAGTGCGAAAAGTGGTTTTTCAACACTAACACAAGTGCGAAAAGTGGTTTTTCAACACTAACACAAGTGCGAAAAGTGGTTTTTCAACACTATCACAAGTGCAAAAAGTGTTTTTTCCACACTAATACAAGTGCAAAAGTGGTTTCCTGCACCAACACAAGTGCAAAAAGTGGTTTTTCAACACTAACACAAGTGCGAAAAGTGGTTTTTCAACACTAACACAAGTGCGAAAAGTGTTTTTCCACACTAATACAAGTGCAAAAGTGGTTTCCTGCACCAACACAAGTGCGAAAAGTGGTTTTTCAACACTAACACAAGTGCGAAAAGTGGTTTTTCAACACTAACACAAGTGCGAAAAGTGGTTTTTCCACACTAATACAAGTGAAAAAGTGGTTTCCTGCACCAACACAAGTGCGAAAAGTGGTTTTTCAACACTAACACAAGTGCGAAAAGTGGTTTTTCAACACTAACACAAGTGCGAAAAGTGGTTTTTCAACACTATCACAAGTGCAAAAAGTGTTTTTTCCACACTAATACAAGTGCAAAAGTGGTTTCCTGCACCAACACAAGTGCGAAAAGTGGTTTTTCAACACTAACACAAGTGCGAAAAGTGGTTTTTCAACACTAACACAAGTGCGAAAAGTGGTTTTTCAACACTAACACAAGTGCGAAAAGTGTTTTTTCCACGCTAATACAAGTGCAAAAGTGGTTTCCTGCACCAACACAAGTGCGAAAAGTGGTTTTTCAACACTAACACAAGTGCGAAAAGTGGTTTTTCAACACTAACACAAGAGCGAAAAGTGGTTTTTCAACACTAACACAAGTGCGAAAAGTGTTTTTTCCACACTAATACAACTGCAGAAGTGGTTTCCTGCACTAACACAATCGCGAAAAGTGGTTTTTCAACACTAACACAAGTGCGAAAAGTGGTTTTTCAACACTAACACAAGTGCGAAAAGTGGTTTTTCAACACTATCACAAGTGCAAAAAGTGTTTTTTTCCCAATAATACAAGTGCAAAAGTGGTTTCCTGCACCAACACAAGTGCGAAAAGTGGTTTTTCAACACTAACACAAGTGCGAAAAGTGGTTTTTCAACACTAACACAAGTGCGAAAAGTGGTTTTTCAACACTAACACAAGTGCGAAAAGTGGTTTTTCAACACTATCACACGTGAAAAAGTGGTTTTTCAACACTAACACAAGTGCGAAAAGTGTTTTTTCCACACTAATACAAGTGCAAAAGTGGTTTCCTGCACCAACACAAGTGCAAAAAGTGGTTTTTCAACACTAACACAAGTGCGAAAAGTGGTTTTTCAACACTAACACAAGTGCGAAAAGTGTTTTTTCCACACTAATACAAGTGCAAAAGTGGTTTCCTGCACCAACACAAGTGCGAAAAGTGGTTTTTCAACACTAACACAAATGCGAAAAGTGGTTTTTCAACACTAACACAAGTGCGAAAAGAGGTTTTTCAACACAATCACAAGTGCAAAAAGTGTTTTTTCCACACTTATACAAGTGCAAAAGTGGTTTCCTGCACCAACACAAGTGCGAAAAGTGGTTTTTCAACACTAACACAAGTGCGAAAAGTGGTTTTTCAACACTAACTCAAGTGCAAAAAGTGGTTTTTCAACACTAACACAAGTGCGAAAAGTGGTTTTTCAACACTAACACAAGTGCGAAAAGTGTTTTTTCCACACTAATACAAGTGCAAAAGTGGTTTCCTGCACCAACACAAGTGCGAAAAGTGGTTTTTCAACAATAACACAAGTGCGAAAAGTGGTTTTTCAACACTAACACAAGTGCGAAAAGTGTTTTTTCCACACTAATACAAGTGCAAAAGTGGTTTCCTGCACCAACATAAGTGCGAAAAGTGGTTTTTCAACACTAACACAAGTGCAAAAAGTGGTTTTTCCACACTAATACAAGTGAAAAAGTGGTTTCCTGCACCAACACAAGTGCGAAAAGTGGTTTTTCAACACTAACACAAGTGCGAAAAGTGGTTTTTCAACACTAACACAAGTGCGAAAAGTGTTTTTTCCACACTAATACAAGTGCAAAAGTGGTTTCCTGCACCAACATAAGTGCGAAAAGTGGTTTTTCAACACTAACACAAGTGCAAAAAGTGGTTTTTCCACACTAATACAAGTGAAAAAGTGGTTTCCTGCACCAACACAAGTGCGAAAAGTGGTTTTTCAACACTAACACAAGTGCGAAAAGTGATTTTTCAACACTAACACAAGTGCAAAAAGTGGTTTTTCAACACTAACAGAAGTGCGAAAAGTGGTTTTTCAACACTAACACAAGTGCGAAAAGTGTTTTTTCCACACTAATACAAGTGCAAAAGTGGTTTCCTGCACCAACACAAGTGCGAAAAGTGGTTTTTCAACACTAACACAAGTGCGAAAAGTGGTTTTTCAACACTAACACAAGTGCGAAAAGTGGTTTTTCAACACTATCACAAGTGCAAAAAGTGTTTTTTCCACACTAATACAAGTGCAAAAGTGGTTTCCTGCACCAACACAAGTGCAAAAAGTGGTTTTCAACACTAACACAAGTGCGAAAAGTGGTTTTTCAACACTAACACAAGTGCGAAAAGTGTTTTTCCACACTAATACAAGTGCAAAAGTGGTTTCCTGCACCAACACAAGTGCGAAAAGTGGTTTTTCAACACTAACACAAGTGCGAAAAGTGGTTTTTCAACACTAACACAAGTGCGAAAAGTGGTTTTTCCACACTAATACAAGTGAAAAAGTGGTTTCCTGCACCAACACAAGTGCGAAAAGTGGTTTTTCAACACTAACACAAGTGCGAAAAGTGGTTTTTCAACACTAACACAAGTGCGAAAAGTGGTTTTTCAACACTATCACAAGTGCAAAAAGTGTTTTTTCCACACTAATACAAGTGCAAAAGTGGTTTCCTGCACCAACACAAGTGCGAAAAGTGGTTTTTCAACACTAACACAAGTGCGAAAAGTGGTTTTTCAACACTAACACAAGTGCGAAAAGTGGTTTTTCAACACTAACACAAGTGCGAAAAGTGTTTTTTCCACGCTAATACAAGTGCAAAAGTGGTTTCCTGCACCAACACAAGTGCGAAAAGTGGTTTTTCAACACTAACACAAGTGCGAAAAGTGGTTTTTCAACACTAACACAAGAGCGAAAAGTGGTTTTTCAACACTAACACAAGTGCGAAAAGTGTTTTTTCCACACTAATACAACTGCAGAAGTGGTTTCCTGCACTAACACAATCGCGAAAAGTGGTTTTTCAACACTAACACAAGTGCGAAAAGTGGTTTTTCAACACTAACACAAGTGCGAAAAGTGGTTTTTCAACACTATCACAAGTGCAAAAAGTGTTTTTTTCCCAATAATACAAGTGCAAAAGTGGTTTCCTGCACCAACACAAGTGCGAAAAGTGGTTTTTCAACACTAACACAAGTGCGAAAAGTGGTTTTTCAACACTAACACAAGTGCGAAAAGTGGTTTTTCAACACTAACACAAGTGCGAAAAGTGGTTTTTCAACACTATCACACGTGAAAAAGTGGTTTTTCAACACTAACACAAGTGCGAAAAGTGTTTTTTCCACACTAATACAAGTGCAAAAGTGGTTTCCTGCACCAACACAAGTGCAAAAAGTGGTTTTTCAACACTAACACAAGTGCGAAAAGTGGTTTTTCAACACTAACACAAGTGCGAAAAGTGTTTTTTCCACACTAATACAAGTGCAAAAGTGGTTTCCTGCACCAACACAAGTGCGAAAAGTGGTTTTTCAACACTAACACAAATGCGAAAAGTGGTTTTTCAACACTAACACAAGTGCGAAAAGAGGTTTTTCAACACAATCACAAGTGCAAAAAGTGTTTTTTCCACACTTATACAAGTGCAAAAGTGGTTTCCTGCACCAACACAAGTGCGAAAAGTGGTTTTTCAACACTAACACAAGTGCGAAAAGTGGTTTTTCAACACTAACTCAAGTGCAAAAAGTGGTTTTTCAACACTAACACAAGTGCGAAAAGTGGTTTTTCAACACTAACACAAGTGCGAAAAGTGTTTTTTCCACACTAATACAAGTGCAAAAGTGGTTTCCTGCACCAACACAAGTGCGAAAAGTGGTTTTTCAACACTAACACAAGTGCGAAAAGTGTTTTTCAACACTAACACAAGTGCAAAAAGTGTTTTTTCCACACTAATACAAGTGCAAAAGTGGTTTCCTGCACCAACACAAGTGCGAAAAGTGGTTTTTCAACACTAACACAAGTGCTAAAAGTGGTTTTTCAACACTAACACAAGTGCGAAAAGTGGTTTTTCAACACTATCACAAGTGCAAAAAGTGTTTTTTCCACACTAATACAAGTGCAAAAGTGGTTTCCTGCACCAACACAAGTGCGAAAAGTGGTTTTTCAACACTAACACAAGTGCGAAAAGTTGTTTTTCAACACTAACACAAGTGCGAAAAGTGGTTTTTCAACACTAACACAAGTGCGAAAAGTGTTTTTTCCACACTAATACAAGTGCAAAAGTTGTTTCCTGCACCAACACAAGTGCGAAAAGTAGTTTTTCAACACTAACACAAGTGCGAAAAGTGGTTTTTCAACACTAACACAAGTGCGAAAAGTGGTTTTTCAACACTAACAGAAGTGCGAAAAGTGTTTTTTCCACACTAATACAAGTGCAAAAGTGGTTTCCTGCACCAACATAAGTGCGAAAAGTGGTTTTTCAACACTAACACAGGTGCAAAAAGTGGTTTTTCAACACTAACACAAGTGCGAAAAGTGGTTTTTCAACACTAAGACAAGTGCGAAAAGTGTTTTTTCCACACTAATACAAGTGCAAAAGTGGTTTCCTGCACCAACACAAGTGCGAAAAGTGGTTTTTCAACAATAACACAAGTGCGAAAAGTGGTTTTTCAACACTAACACAAGTGCGAAAAGTGTTTTTTCCACACTAATACAAGTGCAAAAGTGGTTTCCTGCACCAACATAAGTGCGAAAAGTGGTTTTTCAACACTAACACAAGTGCAAAAAGTGGTTTTTCCACACTAATACAAGTGAAAAAGTGGTTTCCTGCACCAACACAAGTGCGAAAAGTGGTTTTTCAACACTAACACAAGTGCGAAAAGTGGTTTTTCAACACTAACACAAGTGCGAAAAGTGGTTTTTCAACACTATCACAAGTGCAAAAAGTGATTTTTCCACACTAATACAAGTGCAAAAGTGGGTTCCTGCACCAACACAAGTGCGAAAAGTGGTTTTTCAACACTAACACAAGTGCGAAAAGTGGTTTCTCAACACTAACACAAGTGCGAAAAGTCGTTTTTCAACACTATCACAAGTGCAAAAAGTGTTTTTTCCACACTAATACAAGTGCAAAAGTGGTTTCCTGCACCAACACAAGTGCGAAAAGTGGTTTTTCAACACTAACACAAGAGCGAAAAGTGGTTTTTCAACACTAACACAAATGCGAAAAGTGGTTTTTCAACACTAACACAAGTGCGAAAAGTGTTTTTTCCACACTAATACAAGTGCAAAAGTGGTTTCCTGCACCAACACAAGTGCGAAAAGTGGTTTTTCAACACTAACACAAATGCGAAAAGTGGTTTTTCAACACTAACACAAGTGCGAAAAGAGGTTTTTCAACACAATCACAAGTGAAAAAGTGTTTTTTCCACACTTATACAAGTGCAAAAGTGGTTTCCTGCACCAACACAAGTGCGAAAAGTGGTTTTTCAACACTAACACAAGTGCGAAAAGTGGTTTTTCAACACTAACACAAGTGCGAAAAGTGTTTTTTCCACACTAATACAAGTGCAAAAGTGGTTTCCTGCACCAACACAAGTGCGAAAAGTGATTTTTCAACACTAACACAAGTGCAAAAAGTGGTTTTTCAACACTAACAGAAGTGCGAAAAGTGGTTTTTCAACACTAACACAAGTGCGAAAAGTGTTTTTTCCACACTAATACAAGTGCAAAAGTGGTTTCCTGCACCAACACAAGTGCGAAAAGTGGTTTTTCAACACTAACACAAGTGCGAAAAGTGGTTTTTCAACACTAACACAAGTGCGAAAAGTGGTTTTTCAACACTATCACAAGTGCAAAAAGTGTTTTTTCCACACTAATACAAGTGCAAAAGTGGTTTCCTGCACCAACACAAGTGCAAAAAGTGGTTTTTCAACACTAACACAAGTGCGAAAAGTGGTTTTTCAACACTAACACAAGTGCGAAAAGTGTTTTTCCACACTAATACAAGTGCAAAAGTGGTTTCCTGCACCAACACAAGTGCGAAAAGTGGTTTTTCAACACTAACACAAGTGCGAAAAGTGGTTTTTCAACACTAACACAAGTGCGAAAAGTGGTTTTTCAACACTAACACAAGTGCGAAAAGTGGTTTTTCAACACTATCACAAGTGCAAAAAGTGTTTTTTCCACACTAATACAAGTGCAAAAGTGGTTTCCTGCACCAACACAAGTGCGAAAAGTGGTTTTTCAACACTAACACAAGTGCGAAAAGTGGTTTTTCAACACTAACACAAGTGCGAAAAGTGGTTTTTCAACACTAACACAAGTGCGAAAAGTGTTTTTTCCACGCTAATACAAGTGCAAAAGTGGTTTCCTGCACCAACACAAGTGCGAAAAGTGGTTTTTCAACACTTAAACAAGTGCGAAAAGTGGTTTTTCAACACTAACACAAGAGCGTAAAGTGGTTTTTCAACACTAACACAAGTGCGAAAAGTGTTTTTTCCACACTAATACAACTGCAGAAGTGGTTTCCTGCACTAACACAATCGCGAAAAGTGGTTTTTCAACACTAACACAAGTGCGAAAAGTGGTTTTTCAACACTAACACAAGTGCGAAAAGTGGTTTTTCAACACTATCACAAGTGCAAAAAGTGTTTTTTTCCCAATAATACAAGTGCAAAAGTGGTTTCCTGCACCAACACAAGTGCGAAAAGTGGTTTTTCAACACTAACACAAGTGCGAAAAGTGGTTTTTCAACACTAACACAAGTGCGAAAAGTGGTTTTTCAACACTAACACAAGTGCGAAAAGTGGTTTTTCAACACTATCACACGTGAAAAAGTGGTTTTTCAACACTAACACAAGTGCGAAAAGTGTTTTTTCCACACTAATACAAGTGCAAAAGTGGTTTCCTGCACCAACACAAGTGCAAAAAGTGGTTTTTCAACACTAACACAAGTGCGAAAAGTGGTTTTTCAACACTAACACAAGTGCGAAAAGTGTTTTTTCCACACTAATACAAGTGCAAAAGTGGTTTCCTGCACCAACACAAGTGCGAAAAGTGGTTTTTCAACACTAACACAAATGCGAAAAGTGGTTTTTCAACACTAACACAAGTGCGAAAAGAGGTTTTTCAACACAATCACAAGTGCAAAAAGTGTTTTTTCCACACTTATACAAGTGCAAAAGTGGTTTCCTGCACCAACACAAGTGCGAAAAGTGGTTTTTCAACACTAACACAAGTGCGAAAAGTGGTTTTTCAACACTAACTCAAGTGCAAAAAGTGGTTTTTCAACACTAACACAAGTGCGAAAAGTGGTTTTTCAACACTAACACAAGTGCGAAAAGTGTTTTTTCCACACTAATACAAGTGCAAAAGTGGTTTCCTGCACCAACACAAGTGCGAAAAGTGGTTTTTCAACACTAACACAAGTGCGAAAAGTGTTTTTCAACACTAACACAAGTGCAAAAAGTGTTTTTTCCACACTAATACAAGTGCAAAAGTGGTTTCCTGCACCAACACAAGTGCGAAAAGTGGTTTTTCAACACTAACACAAGTGCTAAAAGTGGTTTTTCAACACTAACACAAGTGCGAAAAGTGGTTTTTCAACACTATCACAAGTGCAAAAAGTGTTTTTTCCACACTAATACAAGTGCAAAAGTGGTTTCCTGCACCAACACAAGTGCGAAAAGTGGTTTTTCAACACTAACACAAGTGCGAAAAGTTGTTTTTCAACACTAACACAAGTGCGAAAAGTGGTTTTTCAACACTAACACAAGTGCGAAAAGTGTTTTTTCCACACTAATACAAGTGCAAAAGTTGTTTCCTGCACCAACACAAGTGCGAAAAGTAGTTTTTCAACACTAACACAAGTGCGAAAAGTGGTTTTTCAACACTAACACAAGTGCGAAAAGTGGTTTTTCAACACTAACAGAAGTGCGAAAAGTGTTTTTTCCACACTAATACAAGTGCAAAAGTGGTTTCCTGCACCAACATAAGTGCGAAAAGTGGTTTTTCAACACTAACACAGGTGCAAAAAGTGGTTTTTCAACACTAACACAAGTGCGAAAAGTGGTTTTTCAACACTAAGACAAGTGCGAAAAGTGTTTTTTCCACACTAATACAAGTGCAAAAGTGGTTTCCTGCACCAACACAAGTGCGAAAAGTGGTTTTTCAACAATAACACAAGTGCGAAAAGTGGTTTTTCAACACTAACACAAGTGCGAAAAGTGTTTTTTCCACACTAATACAAGTGCAAAAGTGGTTTCCTGCACCAACATAAGTGCGAAAAGTGGTTTTTCAACACTAACACAAGTGCAAAAAGTGGTTTTTCCACACTAATACAAGTGAAAAAGTGGTTTCCTGCACCAACACAAGTGCGAAAAGTGGTTTTTCAACACTAACACAAGTGCGAAAAGTGGTTTTTCAACACTAACACAAGTGCGAAAAGTGGTTTTTCAACACTATCACAAGTGCAAAAAGTGATTTTTCCACACTAATACAAGTGCAAAAGTGGGTTCCTGCACCAACACAAGTGCGAAAAGTGGTTTTTCAACACTAACACAAGTGCGAAAAGTGGTTTCTCAACACTAACACAAGTGCGAAAAGTCGTTTTTCAACACTATCACAAGTGCAAAAAGTGTTTTTTCCACACTAATACAAGTGCAAAAGTGGTTTCCTGCACCAACACAAGTGCGAAAAGTGGTTTTTCAACACTAACACAAGAGCGAAAAGTGGTTTTTCAACACTAACACAAATGCGAAAAGTGGTTTTTCAACACTAACACAAGTGCGAAAAGTGTTTTTTCCACACTAATACAAGTGCAAAAGTGGTTTCCTGCACCAACACAAGTGCGAAAAGTGGTTTTTCAACACTAACACAAATGCGAAAAGTGGTTTTTCAACACTAACACAAGTGCGAAAAGAGGTTTTTCAACACAATCACAAGTGAAAAAGTGTTTTTTCCACACTTATACAAGTGCAAAAGTGGTTTCCTGCACCAACACAAGTGCGAAAAGTGGTTTTTCAACACTAACACAAGTGCGAAAAGTGGTTTTTCAACTCTTTCACAAGTGCAAAAAGTGTTTTTTCCACACTAATACAAGTGCAAAAGTGGTTTCCTGCACCAACACAAGTGCGAAAAGTGGTTTTTCAACACTAACACAAGTGCGAAAAGTGGTTTTTCAACACTAACACAAGTGCGAAAAGTGGTTTTTCAACACTAACACAAGTGCGAAAAGTGTTTTTTCCACACTAATACAAGTGCAAAAGTGGTTTCCTGCACCAACACAAGTGCGAAAAGTGGTTTTTCAACACGAACACAAGTGCGAAAAGTGGTTTTTCAACACTAACACAAGTGCGAAAAGTGTGTTTTCCACACTAATACAAGTGCAAAAGTGGTTTCCTGCACCAACACAAGTGCAAAAAGTGGTTTTTCAACACTAACACAAGTGCGAAAAGTGGTTTTTCAACACTAACACAAGTGCGAAAAGTGTTTTTTCCACACTAATACAAGTGCAAAAGTGGTTTCCTGCACCAACACAAGTGCGAAAAGTGGTTTTTCAACACTAACACAAGTGCGAAAAGTGGTTTTTCAACACTAACACAAGTGCGAAAAGTGGTTTTTCCACACTAATACAAGTGAAAAAGTGGTTTCCTGCACCAACACAAGTGCGAAAAGTGGTTTTTCCACACTAATACAAGTGCAAAAGTGGTTTCCTGCACCAACACAAGTGCGAAAAGTGGTTTTTCAACACTAACACAAGTGCGAAAAGTGTTTTTCAACACTAACACAAGTGCAAAAAGTGTTTTTTCCACACTAATACAAGTGCAAAAGTGGTTTCCTGCATCAACACAAGTGCGAAAAGTGGTTTTTCAACACTAACACAAGTGCGAAAAGTGGTTTTTCAACACTAACACAAGTGCGAAAAGTGGTTTTTCAACACTATCACAAGTGCAAAAAGTGTTTTTTCCACACTAATACAAGTGCAAAAGTGGTTTCCTGCACCAACACAAGTGCGAAAAGTGGTTTTTCAACACTAACACAAGTACGAAAAGTTGTTTTTCAACACTAACACAAGTGCGAAAAGTGGTTTTTCAACACTAACACAAGTGCGAAAAGTGTTTTTTCCACACTAATACAAGTGCAAAAGTTGTTTCCTGCACCAACACAAGTGCGAAAAGTGGTTTTTCAACACTAACACAAGTGCGAAAAGTGGTATTTCAACACTAACACAAGTGCGAAAAGTGGTTTTTCAACACTAACAGAAGTGCGAAAAGTGTTTTTTCCACACTAATACAAGTGCAAAAGTGGTTTCCTGCACCAACACAAGTGCGAAAAGTGGTTTTTCAACACTAACACAAGTGCGAAAAGTGGTTTTTCAACACTAACACAAGGGCGAAAAGTGGTTTTTCAACACTATCACAAGTGCAAAAAGTGTTTTTTCCACACTAATACAAGTGCAAAAGTGGTTTCCTGCACCAACATAAGTGCGAAAAGTGGTTTTTCAACACTAACACAAGTGCAAAAAGTGGTTTTTCAACACTAACACAAGTGCGAAAAGTGGTTTTTCAACACTAAGACAAGTGCGAAAAGTGTTTTTTCCACACTAATACAAGTGCAAAAGTGGTTTCCTGCACCAACACAAGTGCGAAAAGTGGTTTTTCAACAATAACACAAGTGCGAAAAGTGGTTTTTCAACACTAACACAAGTGCGAAAAGTGTTTTTTCCACACTAATACAAGTGCAAAAGTGGTTTCCTGCACCAACATAAGTGCGAAAAGTGGTTTTTCAACACTAACACAAGTGCAAAAAGTGGTTTTTCCACACTAATACAAGTGAAAAAGTGGTTTCCTGCACCAACACAAGTGCGAAAAGTGGTTTTTCAACACTAACACAAGTGCGAAAAGTGGTTTTTCAACACTAACACAAGTGCGAAAAGTGGTTTTTCAACACTATCACAAGTGCAAAAAGTGATTTTTCCACACTAATACAAGTGCAAAAGTGGGTTCCTGCACCAACACAAGTGCGAAAAGTGGTTTTTCAACACTAACACAAGTGCGAAAAGTGGTTTCTCAACACTAACACAAGTGCGAAAAGTCGTTTTTCAACACTATCACAAGTGCAAAAAGTGTTTTTTCCACACTAATACAAGTGCAAAAGTGGTTTCCTGCACCAACACAAGTGCGAAAAGTGGTTTTTCAACACTAACACAAGAGCGAAAAGTGGTTTTTCAACACTAACACAAGTGCGAAAAGTGTTTTTTCCACACTAATACAAGTGCAAAAGTTGTTTCCTGCACCAACACAAGTGCGAAAAGTAGTTTTTCAACACTAACACAAGTGCGAAAAGTGGTTTTTCAACACTAACACAAGTGCGAAAAGTGGTTTTTCAACACTAACAGAAGTGCGAAAAGTGTTTTTTCCACACTAATACAAGTGCAAAAGTGGTTTCCTGCACCAACATAAGTGCGAAAAGTGGTTTTTCAACACTAACACAGGTGCAAAAAGTGGTTTTTCAACACTAACACAAGTGCGAAAAGTGGTTTTTCAACACTAAGACAAGTGCGAAAAGTGTTTTTTCCACACTAATACAAGTGCAAAAGTGGTTTCCTGCACCAACACAAGTGCGAAAAGTGGTTTTTCAACAATAACACAAGTGCGAAAAGTGGTTTTTCAACACTAACACAAGTGCGAAAAGTGTTTTTTCCACACTAATACAAGTGCAAAAGTGGTTTCCTGCACCAACATAAGTGCGAAAAGTGGTTTTTCAACACTAACACAAGTGCAAAAAGTGGTTTTTCCACACTAATACAAGTGAAAAAGTGGTTTCCTGCACCAACACAAGTGCGAAAAGTGGTTTTTCAACACTAACACAAGTGCGAAAAGTGGTTTTTCAACACTAACACAAGTGCGAAAAGTGGTTTTTCAACACTAACACAAGTGCGAAAAGTGGTTTTTCAACACTAACACAAGTGCGAAAAGTGGTTTTCAACACTAACACAAGTGCGAAAAGTGGTTTTTCCACACTAATACAAGTGCAAAAGTGGTTTCCTGCACCAACACAAGTGCGAAAAGTGGTTTTTCAACACAAACACAAGTTCGAAAAGTGGTTTTTCAACACTATCACAAGTGCAAAAAGTGTTTTTTCCACAATAATACAAATGCAAAAGTGGTTTCCTGCACCAACACAAGTGCGAAAAGTGATTTTTCAACACTAACACAAGTGCGAAAAGTGGTTTTTCAACACTAACACAAGTGAGAAAAGTGGTCTTTCAACACTATCACAAGTGCAAAGAGTGTTTTTTCCACACTAATACAAGTGCAAAAGTGGTTTCCTGCACCAACACAAGTGCGAAAAGTGGTTTTTCAACACTAACACAAGTGCGAAAAGTGGTTTTTCAACACTAACACAAGTGCGAAAAGTGGTTTTTCAACACTAACACAAGTGCGAAAAGTGGTTTTTCAACACTAACACAAGTGCGAAAAGTGGTTTTTCAACACTAACACAAGTGCGAAAAGTGGTTTTTCCACACTAATACAAGTGCAAAAGTGGTTTCCTGCACCAACACAAGTGCGAAAAGTGGTTTTTCAACACTATCACAAGTGCAAAAAGTGGTTTTCAACACTAACACAAGTGCAAAAAGTCGTTTTTCCACACTAATACAAGTGCAAAAGTGGTTTCCTGCACCAACACAAGTGCGAAAAGTCGTTTTTCAACACTAACACAAGTGCAAAAAGTGGTTTTTCAACACTAACACAAGTGCGAAAAGTGGTTTTTCAACATTAACACAAGTGCGAAAAGTGGTTTTTCAACACTAACACAAGTGCGAAAAGTGTTTTTTCCACACTAATACAAGTGCAAAAGTGGTTTCCTGCACCAACACAAGTGCGAAAAGTAGTTTTTCAACACTAACACAAGTGCGAAAAGTGTTTTTTCAACACTAACACAAGTGCGAAAAGTGTTTTTTCCACACTAATACAAGTGCAAAAGTGGTTTCCTGCACCAACACAAGTGCGAAAAGTGGTTTTTCAACACTAACACAAGTGCGAAAAGTGTTTTTTCAACACTAACACAAGTGCGAAAAGTGGTTTTTCAACACTAACACAAGTGCGAAAAGTGGTTTTTCAACACTAACACAAGTGCAAAAAGTGTTTTTTCCACACTAATACAAGTGCAAAAGTGGTTTCCTGCACCAACACAAGTGCGAAAAGTGGTTTTTCAACACTAACACAAGTGCGAAAAGTGGTTTTTCAACACTAACATAAGTGCGAAAAGTGCTTTTTCAACACTAACACAAGTGCGAAAAGTGGTTTTTTCCACACTAATACAAGTGCAAAAGTGGTTTCCTGCACCAACACAAGTGCGAAAAGTGGTTTTTCAACACTAACACAAGTGCAAAAAGTGTTTTTTCCACACTAATACAAGTGCAAAAGTGGTTTCGTGCACCGACACAAGTGCGAAAAGTGGTTTTTCAACACTAACACAAGTGCGAAAAGTGGTTTTTCAACACTAACACAAGTGCGAAAAGTGTTTTTTCCACACTAATACAAGTGCAAAAGTGGTTTCTTGCACCAACACAAGTGCGAAAAGTGATTTTTCAACACTAACACAAGTGCGAAAAGTGGTTTTTCAACACTAACACAAGTGCGAAAAGTGTTTTTTCCACACTAATACAAGTGCAAAAGTGGTTTCCTGCACCAACACAAGTGCGAAAAGTGATTTTTCAACACTAACACAAGTGCGAAAAGTGGTCTTTCAACACTATCACAAGTGCAAAAAGTGTTTTTTCCACACTAATACAAGTGCAAAAGTGGTTTCCTGCACCAACACAAGTGCGAAAAGTGGTTTTTCAACACTAACACAAGTGCGAAAAGTGGTTTTTCAACACTAACACAAGTGCGAAAAGTGGTTTTTCAACACTAACACAAGTGCGAAAAGTGGTTTTCCAACACTAACACAAGTGCGAAAAGTGGTGTTTCCACACTAATACAAGTGCAAAAGTGGTTTCCTGCACCAACACAAGTGCGAAAAGTGGTTTTTCAACACTAACACAAGTTCGAAAAGTGGTTTTTCAACACTATCACAAGTGCAAAAAGTGTTTTTTCCACACTAATACAAGTGCAAAAGTGGTTTCCTGCACCAACACAAGTGCGAAAAGTGGTTTTTCAACACTAACACAAGTGCGAAAAGTGGTTTTTCAACACTATCACAAGTGCAAAAAGTGGTTTTTCAACACTAACACAAGTGCGAAAAGTGGTTTTTCAACACTATCACAAGGGCAAAAAGTGTTTTTTCCACACTAATACAAGTGCAAAAGTGGTTTCCTGCACCAACACAAGTGCGAAAAGTGGTTTTTCAACACTATCAACAAGGGCAAAAAGTGTTTTTTCCACACTAATACAAGTGCAAAAGTGGTTTCCTGCACCAACACAAGTGCGAAAAGTGGTTTTTCAACACTAACACAAGTGCAAAAAGTGGTTTTTCAACACTAACACAAGTGCAAAAAGTGGTTTTTCAACACTAACACAAGTGCGAAAAGTGGTTTTTCAACACTAACACAAGTGCGAAAAGTGGTTTTTCAACACTAACACAAATGCGAAAAGTGGTTTTTCAACACTAACACAAGTGCGAAAAGTGGTTTTTCAACACTAACACAAGTGCGAAAAGTGGTTTTTCAACACTAACACAAGTGCGAAAAGTGGTTTTTCCACACTAATACAAGTGCAAAAGTGGTTTCCTGCACCAACACAAGTGCGAAAAGTGGTTTTTCAACACTATCACAAGTGCAAAAAGTGTTTTCAACACTAACACAAGTGCAAAAAGTCGTTTTTCCACACTAATACAAGTGCAAAAGTGGTTTCCTGCACCAACACAAGTGCGAAAAGTCGTTTTTCAACACTAACACAAGTGCAAAAAGTGGTTTTTCAACACTAACACAAGTGCGAAAAGTGGTTTTTCAACATTAACACAAGTGCGAAAAGTGGTTTTTCAACACTAACACAAGTGCGAAAAGTGTTTTTTCCACACTAATACAAGTGCAAAAGTGGTTTCCTGCACCAACACAAGTGCGAAAAGTAGTTTTTCAACACTAACACAAGTGCGAAAAGTGTTTTTTCAACACTAACACAAGTGCGAAAAGTGTTTTTTCCACACTAATACAAGTGCAAAAGTGGTTTCCTGCACCAACACAAGTGCGAAAAGTGGTTTTTCAACACTAACACAAGTGCGAAAAGTGTTTTTTCAACACTAACACAAGTGCGAAAAGTGGTTTTTCAACACTAACACAAGTGCGAAAAGTGGTTTTTCAACACTAACACAAGTGCAAAAAGTGTTTTTTCCACACTAATACAAGTGCAAAAGTGGTTTCCTGCACCAACACAAGTGCGAAAAGTGGTTTTTCAACACTAACACAAGTGCGAAAAGTGGTTTTTCAACACTAACATAAGTGCGAAAAGTGCTTTTTCAACACTAACACAAGTGCGAAAAGTGGTTTTTCCACACTAATACAAGTGCAAAAGTGGTTTCCTGCACCAACACAAGTGCGAAAAGTGGTTTTTCAACACTAACACAAGTGCAAAAAGTGTTTTTTCCACACTAATACAAGTGCAAAAGTGGTTTCGTGCACCGACACAAGTGCGAAAAGTGGTTTTTCAACACTAACACAAGTGCGAAAAGTGGTTTTTCAACACTAACACAAGTGCGAAAAGTGTTTTTTCCACACTAATACAAGTGCAAAAGTGGTTTCTTGCACCAACACAAGTGCGAAAAGTGATTTTTCAACACTAACACAAGTGCGAAAAGTGGTTTTTCAACACTAACACAAGTGCGAAAAGTGTTTTTTCCACACTAATACAAGTGCAAAAGTGGTTTCCTGCACCAACACAAGTGCGAAAAGTGATTTTTCAACACTAACACAAGTGCGAAAAGTGGTCTTTCAACACTATCACAAGTGCAAAAAGTGTTTTTTCCACACTAATACAAGTGCAAAAGTGGTTTCCTGCACCAACACAAGTGCGAAAAGTGGTTTTTCAACACTAACACAAGTGCGAAAAGTGGTTTTTCAACACTAACACAAGTGCGAAAAGTGGTTTTCCAACACTAACACAAGTGCGAAAAGTGGTGTTTCCACACTAATACAAGTGCAAAAGTGGTTTCCTGCACCAACACAAGTGCGAAAAGTGGTTTTTCAACACTAACACAAGTTCGAAAAGTGGTTTTTCAACACTATCACAAGTGCAAAAAGTGTTTTTTCCACACTAATACAAGTGCAAAAGTGGTTTCCTGCACCAACACAAGTGCGAAAAGTGGTTTTTCAACACTAACACAAGTGCGAAAAGTGGTTTTTCAACACTATCACAAGTGCAAAAAGTGGTTTTTCAACACTAACACAAGTGCGAAAAGTGGTTTTTCAACACTATCACAAGGGCAAAAAGTGTTTTTTCCACACTAATACAAGTGCAAAAGTGGTTTCCTGCACCAACACAAGTGCGAAAAGTGGTTTTTCAACACTATCACAAGGGCAAAAAGTGTTTTTTCCACACTAATACAAGTGCAAAAGTGGTTTCCTGCACCAACACAAGTGCGAAAAGTGGTTTTTCAACACTAACACAAGTGCAAAAAGTGGTTTTTCAACACTAACACAAGTGCAAAAAGTGGTTTTTCAACACTAACACAAGTGCGAAAAGTGGTTTTTCAACACTAACACAAGTGCGAAAAGTGGTTTTTCAACACTAACACAAGTGCGAAAAGTGGTTTTTCAACACTAACACAAGTGCGAAAAGTGGTTTTTCCACACTAATACAAGTGCAAAAGTGGTTTCCTGCACCAACACAAGTGCGAAAAGTGGTTTTTCAACACTATCACAAGTGCAAAAAGTGGTTTTCAACACTAACACAAGTGCAAAAAGTCGTTTTTCCACACTAATACAAGTGCAAAAGTGGTTTCCTGCACCAACACAAGTGCGAAAAGTCGTTTTTCAACACTAACACAAGTGCAAAATGTGGTTTTTCAACACTAACACAAGTGCGAAAAGTGGTTTTTCAACACTAACACAAGTGCGAAAAGTGTTTTTTCCACACTAATACAAGTGCAAAAAGTGTTTTTTCCACACTAATACAAGTGCAAAAGTGGTTTCTTGCACCAACACAAGTGCGAAAAGTGGTTTTTCAACACTAACACAAGTGCGAAAAGTGGTTTTTCAACACTAACACAAGTGCGAAAAGTGTTTTTTCCACACTAATACAAGTGCAAAAGTGGTTTCCTGCACCAACACAAGTGCGAAAAGTGGTTTTTCAACACTAACGCAAGTGCGAAAAGTGGTTTTTCAACACTAACACAAGTGCGAAAAGTGGTTTTTCAACACTAACACAAGTGCGAAAAGTGGTTTTTCCACACTAATACAAGTGCAAAAGTGGTTTCCTGCACCAACACAAGTGCGAAAAGTGGTTTTTCAACACTAACACAAGTTCGAAAAGTGGTTTTTCAACACTATCACAAGTGCAAAAAGTGTTTTTTCCACACTAATACAAGTGCAAAAGTGGTTTCCTGCACCAACACAAGTGTGAAAAGTGATTTTTCAACACTAACACAAGTGCGAAAAGTGGTTTTTCCACACTAATACAAGTGCAAAAGTGGTTTCCTGCACCAACACAAGTGCGAAAAGTGGTTTTTCAACACTAACACAAGTGCGAAAAGTGGTTTTTCCACACTAATACAAGTGCAAAAGTGGTTTCGTGCACCAACACAAGTGCGAAAAGTGGTTTTTCAACACTAACACAAGTGCAAAAAGTGGTTTTTCAACACTAACACAAGTGCGAAAAGTGTTTTTTCCACACTAATACAAGTGCAAAAGTGGTTTCCTGCACCAACACAAGTGCGAAAAGTGGTTTTTCAACACTAACACAAGTGCGAAAAGTGGTTTTTCAACACTAACACATGTGCGAAAAGTGGTTTTTCAACACTAACACAAGTGCGAAAAGTGGTTTTTCCACACTAATACAAGTGCAAAAGTGGTTTCCTGCACCAACACAAGTGCGAAAAGTGGTTTTTCAACACAAACACAAGTTCGAAAAGTGGTTTTTCAACACTATCACAAGTGCAAAAAGTGTTTTTTCCACAATAATACAAGTGCAAAAGTGGTTTCCTGCACCAACACAAGTGCGAAAAGTGATTTTTCAACACTAACACAAGTGCGAAAAGTGGTTTTTCAACACTAACACAAGTGAGAAAAGTGGTCTTTCAACACTATCACAAGTGCAAAGAGTGTTTTTTCCACACTAATACAAGTGCAAAAGTGGTTTCCTGCACCAACACAAGTGCGAAAAGTGGTTTTTCAACACTAACACAAGTGCGAAAAGTGGTTTTTCAACACTAACACAAGTGCGAAAAGTGGTTTTTCAACACTAACACAAGTGCGAAAAGTGGTTTTTCAACACTAACGCAAGTGCGAAAAGTGGTTTTTCAACACTAACACAAGTGCGAAAAGTGGTTTTTCCACACTAATACAAGTGCAAAAGTGGTTTCCTGCACCAACACAAGTGCGAAAAGTGGTTTTTCAACACTATCACAAGTGCAAAAAGTGGTTTTCAACACTAACACAAGTGCAAAAAGTCGTTTTTCCACACTAATACAAGTGCAAAAGTGGTTTCCTGCACCAACACAAGTGCGAAAAGTCGTTTTTCAACACTAACACAAGTGCAAAATGTGGTTTTTCAACACTAACACAAGTGCGAAAAGTGGTTTTTCAACACTAACACAAGTGCGAAAAGTGTTTTTTCCACACTAATACAAGTGCAAAAGTGGTTTCCTGCACCAACACAAGTGCGAAAAGTGGTTTTTCAACACTAACACAAGTGCGAAAAGTGGTTTTTCAACATTAACACAAGTGCGAAAAGTGGTTTTTCAACACTAACACAAGTGCGAAAAGTGGTTTTTCCACACTAATACAAGTGCAAAAGTGGTTTCCTGCACCAACACAAGTGCGAAAAGTGGTTTTTCAACACTAACACAAGTGCAAAAAGTGGTTTTTCAACACTAACACAAGTGCGAAAAGTGGTTTTTCAACATTAACACAAGTGCGAAAAGTGGTTTTTCAACACTAACACAAGTGCGAAAAGTGTTTTTTCCACACTAATACAAGTGCAAAAGTGGTTTCCTGCACCAACACAAGTGCGAAAAGTAGTTTTTCAACACTAACACAAGTGCGAAAAGTGTTTTTTCAACACTAACACAAGTGCGAAAAGTGTTTTTTCCACACTAATACAAGTGCGAAAAGTGGTTTTTCAACACTAACACAAGTGCGAAAAGTGGTTTTTCAACACTAACACAAGTGCAAAAAGTGTTTTTTCCACACTAATACAAGTGCAAAAGTGGTTTTTCAACACTAACACAAGTGCGAAAAGTGGTTTTTCAACACTAACACAAGTGCAAAAAGTGTTTTTTCCACACTAATACAAGTGCAAAAGTGGTTTCCTGCACCAACACAAGTGCGAAAAGTGGTTTTTCAACACTAACACAAGTGCGAAAAGTGGTTTTTCAACACTAACATAAGTGCGAAAAGTGGTTTTTCAACACTAACACAAGTGCGAAAAGTGGTTTTTCCACACTAATACAAGTGCAAAAGTGGTTTCCTGCACCAACACAAGTGCGAAAAGTGGTTTTTCAACACTAACACAAGTGCAAAAAGTGTTTTTTCCACACTAATACAAGTGCAAAAGTGGTTTCGTGCACCGACACAAGTGCGAAAAGTGGTTTTTCAACACTAACACAAGTGCGAAAAGTGGTTTTTCAACACTAACACAAGTGCGAAAAGTGTTTTTTCCACACTAATACAAGTGCAAAAGTGGTTTCTTGCACCAACACAAGTGCGAAAAGTGATTTTTCAACACTAACACAAGTGCGAAAAGTGGTTTTTCAACACTAACACAATTGCGAAAAGTGGTTTTTCAACACTAACACAAGTGCGAAAAGTGTTTTTTCCACACTAATACAAGTGCAAAAGTGGTTTCCTGCACCAACACAAGTGCGAAAAGTGATTTTTCAACACTAACACAAGTGCGAAAAGTGGCCTTTCAACACTATCACAAGTGCAAAAAGTGTTTTTTCCACACTAATACAAGTGCAAAAGTGGTTTCCTGCACCAACACAAGTGCGAAAAGTGGTTTTTCAACACTAACACAAGTGCGAAAAGTGGTTTTTCAACACTAACACAAGTGCGAAAAGAGGTTTTTCAACACTAACACAAGTGCGAAAAGTGGTTTTTCAACACTAACACAAGTGCGAAAAGTGGTGTTTCCACACTAATACAAGTGCAAAAGTGGTTTCCTGCACCAACACAAGTGCGAAAAGTGGTTTTTCAACACTAACACAAGTTCGAAAAGTGGTTTTTCAACACTATCACAAGTGCAAAAAGTGTTTTTTCCACACTAATACAAGTGCAAAAGTGGTTTCCTGCACCAACACAAGTGCGAAAAGTGGTTTTTCAACACTAACACAAGTGCGAAAAGTGTTTTTCAACACTATCACAAGTGCAAAAAGTGGTTTTTCAACACTAACACAAGTGCGAAAAGTGGTTTTTCAACACTATCACAAGGGCAAAAAGTGTTTTTTCCACACTAATACAAGTGCAAAAGTGGTTTCCTGCACCAACACAAGTGCGAAAAGTGGTTTTTCAACACTAACACAAGTGCGAAAAGTGGTTTTTCAACACTAACACAAGTGCGAAAAGTGGTTTTTCAACACTAACACAAGTGCGAAAAGTGGTTTTTCAACACTAACGCAAGTGCGAAAAGTGGTTTTTCAACACTAACACAAGTGCGAAAAGTGGTTTTTCCACACTAATACAAGTGCAAAAGTGGTTTCCTGCACCAACACAAGTGCGAAAAGTGGTTTTTCAACACTATCACAAGTGCAAAAAGTGGTTTTCAACACTAACACAAGTGCAAAAAGTCGTTTTTCCACACTAATACAAGTGCAAAAGTGGTTTCCTGCACCAACATAAGTGCGAAAAGTCGTTTTTCAACACTAACACAAGTGCAAAATGTGGTTTTTCAACACTAACACAAGTGCGAAAAGTGGTTTTTCAACACTAACACAAGTGCGAAAAGTGTTTTTTCCACACTAATACAAGTGCAAAAGTGGTTTCCTGCACCAACACAAGTGCGAAAAGTGGTTTTTCAACACTAACACAAGTGCGAAAAGTGGTTTTTCAACACTAACACAAGTGCGAAAAGTGGTTTTTCAACACTAACACAAGTGCGAAAAGTGGTTTTTCCACACTAATACAAGTGCAAAAGTGGTTTCCTGCACCAACACAAGTGCGAAAAGTGGTTTTTCAACACTAACACAAGTGCAAAAAGTGGTTTTTCAACACTAACACAAGTGCGAAAAGTGGTTTTTCAACATTAACACAAGTGCGAAAAGTGGTTTTTCAACACTAACACAAGTGCGAAAAGTGTTTTTTCCACACTAATACAAGTGCAAAAGTGGTTTCCTGCACCAACACAAGTGCGAAAAGTAGTTTTTCAACACTAACACAAGTGCGAAAAGTGTTTTTTCAACACTAACACAAGTGCGAAAAGTGTTTTTTCCACACTAATACAAGTGCAAAAGTGGTTTCCTGCACCAACACAAGTGCGAAAAGTGGTTTTTCAACACTAACACAAGTGCGAAAAGTGTTTTTTCAACACTAACACAAGTGCGAAAAGTGGTTTTTCAACACTAACACAAGTGCGAAAAGTGGTTTTTCAACACTAACACAAGTGCAAAAAGTGTTTTTTCCACACTAATACAAGTGCAAAAGTGGTTTCCTGCACCAACACAAGTGCGAAAAGTGGTTTTTCAACACTAACACAAGTGCGAAAAGTGGTTTTTCAACACTAACATAAGTGCGAAAAGTGGTTTTTCAACACTAACACAAGTGCGAAAAGTGGTTTTTCAACAATAACACAAGTGCAAAAAGTGTTTTTTCCACACTAATACAAGTGCAAAAGTGGTTTCGTGCACCGACACAAGTGCGAAAAGTGGTTTTTCAACACTAACACAAGTGCGAAAAGTGGTTTTTCAACACTAACACAAGTGCGAAAAGTGTTTTTTCCACACTAATACAAGTGCAAAAGTGGTTTCTTGCACCAACACAAGTGCGAAAAGTGATTTTTCAACACTAACACAAGTGCGAAAAGTGGTTTTTCAACACTAACACAAGTGCGAAAAGTGGTTTTTCAACACGAAGACAAGTGCGAAAAGTGTTTTTTCCACACTAATACAAGTGCAAAAGTGGTTTCCTGCACCAACACAAGTGCGAAAAGTGATTTTTCAACACTAACACAAGTGCGAAAAGTGGTCTTTCAACACTATCACAAGTGCAAAAAGTGTTTTTTCCACACTAATACAAGTGCAAAAGTGGTTTCCTGCACCAACACAAGTGCGAAAAGTGGTTTTTCAACACTAACACAAGTGCGAAAAGTGGTTTTTCAACACTAACACAAGTGCGAAAAGTGGTTTTTCAACACTAACACAAGTGCGAAAAGTGGTTTTTCAACACTAACACAAGTGCGAAAAGTGGTGTTTCCACACTAATACAAGTGCAAAAGTGGTTTCCTGCACCAACACAAGTGCGAAAAGTGGTTTTTCAACACTAACACAAGTTCGAAAAGTGGTTTTTCAACACTAACACAAGTGCGAAAAGTGTTTTTTCCACACTAATACAAGTGCAAAAGTGGTTTCCTGCACCAACACAAGTGCGAAAAGTGGTTTTTCAACACTAACACAAGTGCGAAAAGTGGTGTTTCCACACTAATACAAGTGCAAAAGTGGTTTCCTGCACCAACACAAGTGCGAAAAGTGGTTTTTCAACACTAACACAAGTTCGAAAAGTGGTTTTTCAACACTATCACAAGTGCAAAAAGTGTTTTTTCCACACTAATACAAGTGCAAAAGTGGTTTCCTGCACCAACATAAGTGCGAAAAGTCGTTTTTCAACACTAACACAAGTGCAAAATGTGGTTTTTCAACACTAACACAAGTGCGAAAAGTGTTTTTTCCACACTAATACAAGTGCAAAAGTGGTTTCCTGCACCAACACAAGTGCGAAAAGTGGTTTTTCAACACTAACACAAGTGCAAAAAGTGTTTTTTCAACACTAACACAAGTGCGAAAAGTGGTTTTTCAACACTAACACAAGTGCGAAAAGTGGTTTTTCAACACTAACACAAGTGCGAAAAGTGTTTTTTCCACACTAATACAAGTGCAAAAGTGGTTTCCTGCACCAACACAAGTGCGAAAAGTGGTTTTTCAACACTAACACAAGTGCAAAAAGTGGTTTTTCAACACTAACATGAGTGCGAAAAGTGGTTTTTCAACACTAACACAAGTGCGAAAAGTGGTTTTTCCACACTAATACAAGTGCAAAAGTGGTTTCCTGCACCAACACAAGTGCAAAAAGTGGTTTTTCAACACTAACACAAGTGCAAAAAGTGGTTTTTCCACACTAATACAAGTGCAAAAGTGGTTTCGTGCACCAACACAAGTGCGAAAAGTGGTTTTTCAACACTAACACAAGTGCGAAAAGTGGTTTTTCAACACTAACACAAGTGCGAAAAGTGTTTTTTCCACACTAATACAAGTGCAAAAGTGGTTTCCTGCACCAACACAAGTGCGAAAAGTGGTTTTTCAACACTAACACAAGTGCGAAAAGTGGTTTTTCAACACTAACACAAGTGCGAAAAGTGGTTTTTCCACACTAATACAAGTGCAAAAGTGGTTTCCTGCACCAACACAACTGCGAAAAGTGGTTTTTCAACACAAACACAAGTTCGAAAAGTGGTTTTTCAACACTATCACAAGTGCAAAAAGTGTTTTTTCCACACTAATACAAGTGCAAAAGTGGTTTTTCCACACTAATACAAGTGCAAAAGTGGTTTCCTGCACCAACACAAGTGTGAAAAGTTGTTTTTCAACACTAACACAAGTGCGAAAAGTGGTTTTTCAACACTAACACAAGTGCGAAAAGTGTTTTTCCCACACTAATACAAGTGCAAAGGTGGTTTCCTGCACCAACACAAGTGCGAAAAGTGATTTTTCAACACTAACACAAGTGCGAAAAGTGGTTTTTCAACACTAACACAAGTGAGAAAAGTGGTCTTTCAACACTATCACAAGTGCAAAAAGTGTTTTTTCCACACTAGTACAAGTGCAAAAGTGGTTTCCTGCACCAACACAAGTGCGAAAAGTGGTTTTTCAACACTAACACAAGTGCGAAAAGTGGTTTTTCAACACTAACACAAGTGCGAAAAATGGTTTTTCAACACTAACACAAGTGCGAAAAGTGGTTTTTCAACACTAACACAAGTGCGAAAAGTGGTTTTTCAACACTAACACAAGTGCGAAAAGTGGTTTTTCCACACTAATACAAGTGCAAAAGTGGTTTCCTGCACCAACACAAGTGCGAAAAGTGGTTTTTCAACACTAACACAAGTGCGAAAAGTGGTTTTTCAACACTAACACAAGTGCGAAAAGTGGTTTTTCCACACTAATACAAGTGCAAAAGTGGTTTCCTGCACCAACACAAGTGTGAAAAGTTGTTTTTCAACACTAACACAAGTGCGAAAAGTGGTTTTTCAACACTAACACAAGTGCGAAAAGTGTTTTTCCCACACTAATACAAGTGCAAAGGTGGTTTCCTGCACCAACACAAGTGCGAAAAGTGGTTTTTCAACACTAACACAAGTGCGAAAAGTGGTTTTTCAACACTATCACAAGTGCAAAAAGTGTTTTTTCCACACTAATACAAGTGCAAAAGTGTTTTCCTGCACCAGCACAAGTGCAAAAAGTGGTTTTTCAACACTATCACAAGTGCAAAAAGTGGTTTTTCAACACTAACACAAGTGCGAAAAGTCGTTTTTCTACACTAATACAAGTGCAAAAGTGGTTTCCTGCACCAACACAAGTGCGAAAAGTGGTTTTTCAACACTAACACAAGTGCAAAAACTTGTTTTTCAACACAAACACAAGTGCGAAAAGTGGTTTTTCAACACTAACACAAGTGCGAAAAGTGTTTTTTCCACACTAATACAAATGCAAAAGTGGTTTCCTGCACCAACACAAGTGCGAAAAGTGGTTTTTCAACACTAACACAAGTGCGAAAAGTGGTTTTTCAACACTAACACAAGTGCGAAAAGTGGTTTTTCCACACTAATACAAGTGCAAAAGTGGTTTCCTGTACCAACACAAGTGCGAAAAGTGGTTTTTCAACACTAACACAAGTGCAAAAAGTGGTTTTTCAACACTAACACAAGTGCGAAAAGTGGTTTTTCAACACTAACACAAGTGCGAAAAGTGTTTTTTCCACACTAATACAAGTGGAAAAGTGGTTTCCTGCACCAACACAAGTGCGAAAAGTAGTTTTTCAACACTAACACAAGTGCGAAAAGTGTTTTTTCAACACTAACACAAGTGCGAAAAGTGTTTTTTCCACACTAATACAAGTGCAAAAGTGGTTTCCTACACCAACACAAGTGCGAAAAGTGGTTTTTCAACACTAACACAAGTGCGAAAAGTGTTTTTTCAACACTAACACAAGTGCGAAAAGTTGTTTTTCAACACTAACACAAGTGCGAAAAGTGGTTTTTCAACACTAACACAAGTGCGAAAAGTGTTTTTTCCACACTAATACAAGTGCAAAAGTGGTTTCCTGCACCAACACAAGTGCGAAAAGTGGTTTTTCAACACTAACACAAGTGCGAAAAGTGGTTTTTCAACACTAACATGAGTGCGAAAAGTGGTTTTTCAACACTAACACAAGTGCGAAAAGTGGTTTTTCCACACTAATACAAGTGCAAAAGTGGTTTCCTGCACCAACACAAGTGCGAAAAGTGGTTTTTCAACACTAACACAAGTGCGAAAAGTCGTTTTTCCACACTAATACAAGTGCAAAAGTGGTTTTGTGCACCAACACAAGTGCGAAAAGTGGTTTTTCAACACTAACACAAGTGCGAAAAGTGGTTTTTCAACACTAACACAAGTGCGAAAAGTGTTTTTTCCATACTAATACAAGTGCAAAAGTGGTTTCCTGCACCAACACAAGTGCGAAAAGTGGTTTTTCAACACTTACACAAGTGCGAAAAGTGGTTTTTCAACACCAACACAAGTGCGAAAAGTGGTTTTTCAACACTAACACAAGTTCGAAAAGTGGTTTTTCAACACTATCACAAGTGCAAAAAGTGTTTTTTCCACACTAATACAAGTGCAAAAGTGGTTTCCTGCACCAACACAAGTGCGAAAAGTGGTTTTTCAACACTAACACAAGTGCGAAAAGTGGTTTTTCCACACTAATACAAGTGCAAAAGTGGTTTCGTGCACCAACACAAGTGCGAAAAGTGGTTTTTCAACACTAACACAAGTGCGAAAAGTGGTTTTTCAACACTAACACAAGTGCGAAAAGTGTTTTTTCCACACTAATACAAGTGCAAAAGTGGTTTCCTGCACCAACACAAGTGCGAAAAGTGGTTTTTCAACACTAACACAAGTGCGAAAAGTGGTTTTCAACACTAACACAAGTGCGAAAAGTGGTTTTTCAACACTAACACAAGTGCGAAAAGTGGTGTTTCCACACTAATACAAGTGCAAAAGTGGTTTCCTGCACCAACACAAGTGCGAAAAGTGGTTTTTCAACACAAACACAAGTTCGAAAAGTGGTTTTTCAACACTATCACAAGTGCAAAAAGTGTTTTTTCCACACTAATACAAGTGCAAAAGTGGTTTCCTGCACCAACACAAGTGCGAAAAGTGATTTTTCAACACTAACACAAGTGCGAAAAGTGGTTTTTCAACACTAACACAAGTGAGAAAAGTGGTCTTTCAACACTATCACAAGTGCAAAAAGTGTTTTTTCCACACTAATACAAGTGCAAAAGTGGTTTCCTGCACCAACACAAGTGCGAAAAGTGGTTTTTCAACACTAACACAAGTGCAAAAAGTGGTTTTTCAACACTAACACAAGTGCGAAAAGTGGTTTTTCAACACTAACACAAGTGCGAAAAGTGGTTTTTCAACACTAACACAAGTGCGAAAAGTGGTTTTTCAACACTAACACAAGTGCGAAAAGTGGTTTTTCCACACTAATACAAGTGCAAAAGTGGTTTCCTGCACCAACACAAGTGCGAAAAGTGGTTTTTCAACACTATCACAAGTGCAAAAAGTGGTTTTTCCGCACTAATACAAGTGCAAAAGTGGTTTCCTGCACCAACACAAGTGCGAAAAGTAGTTTTTCAACACTAACACAAGTGCGAAAAGTGGTTTTTCAACACTAACACAAGTGCGAAAAGTGGTTTTTCAACACTAACACAAGTGCGAAAAGTGTTTTTTCCACACTAATACAAGTGCAAAAGTGGTTTCCTGCACCAACACAAGTGCGAAAAGTGGTTTTTCAACACTAACACAAGTGCAAAAAGTGGTTTTTCAACACTAACACAAGTGCGAAAAGTGGTTTTTCCACACTAATACAAGTGCAAAAGTGGTTTCCTGCACCAACACAAGTGCGAAAAGTGGTTTTTCAACACTAACACAAGTGCAAAAAGTGGTTTTTCAACACTAACACAAGTGCGAAAAGTGGTTTTTCAACACTAACACAAGTGCGAAAAGTGTTTTTTCCACACTAATACAAGTGCAAAGGTGGTTTCCTGCACCAACACAAGTGCGAAAAGTGGTTTTTCAACACTAACACAAGTGCGAAAAGTGGTTTTTCAACACTAACACAAGTGCGAGAAGTGGTTTTTCAACACTAACACAAGTGCGAAAAGTGGTTTCTCCACACTAATACAAGTGCAAAAGTGGTTTCCTGCACCAACACAAGTGCGAAAAGTGGTTTTTCAACACTAACACAAGTGCGAAAAGTGGTTTTTCAACACTAACACAAGTGCGAAAAGTGGTTTTTCAACACTAACACAAGTGCGAAAAGTGGTTTTTCAACACTAACACAAGTGCGAAAAGTGGTTTTTCCACACTAATACAAGTGCAAAAGTGGTTTCCTGCACCAACACAAGTGCGAAAAGTGGTTTTTCAACACTAACACAAGTTCGAAAAGTGGTTTTTCAACACTATCACAAGTGCAAAAAGTGTTTTTTCCACACTAATACAAGTGCAAAAGTGGTTTCCTGCACCAACACAAGTGCGAAAAGTGGTTTTTCAACACTAACACAAGTGCGAAAAGTGGTTTTTCAACACTATCACAAGTGCAAAAAGTGGTTTTTCAACACTAACACAAGTGCGAAAAGTGGTTTTTCAACACTATCACAAGTGCAAAAAGTGTTTTTTCCACACTAATACAAGTGCAAAAGTGGTTTTCCTGCACCAACACAAGTGCGAAAAGTGGTTTTTCAACACTATCACAAGTGCAAAAAGTGGTTTTTCAACACTAACACAAGTGCGAAAAGTCGTTTTTCCACACTAATACAAGTGCAAAAGTGGTTTCCTGCACCAACACAAGTGCGAAAAGTGGTTTTTCAACACTAACACAAGTGCGAAAAGTGGTTTTTCAACACTAACACAAGTGCGAAAAGTGGTTTTTCAACACTAACACAAGTGCGAAAAGTGTTTTTTCCACACTAATACAAGTGCAAAAGTGGTTTCCTGCACCAACACAAGTGCGAAAAGTGGTTTTTCAACACTAACACAAGTGCGAAAAGTCGTTTTTCAACACTAACACAAGTGCGAAAAGTGGTTTTTCAACACTAACACAAGTGCGAAAAGTGGTTTTTCCACACTAATACAAGTGCAAAAGTGGTTTCCTGCACCAACACAAGTGCGAAAAGTGGTTTTTCAACACTAACACAAGTGCAAAAAGTGGTTTTTCAACACTAACACAAGTGCGAAAAGTGGTTTTTCAACACTAACACAAGTGCGAAAAGTGGTTTTTCAACACTAACACAAGTGCGAAAAGTGTTTTTTCCACACTAATACAAGTGCAAAAGTGGTTTCCTGCACCAACACAAGTGCGAAAAGTAGTTTTACAACACTAACACAAGTGCGAAAAGTGTTTTTTCAACACTAACACAAGTGCGAAAAGTGTTTTTTCCACACTAATACAAGTGCAAAAGTGGTTTCCTGCACCAACACAAGTGCGAAAAGTGGTTTTTCAACACTAACACAAGTGCGAAAAGTGTTTTTTCAACACTAACACAAGTGCGAAAAGTGGTTTTTCAACACTAACACAAGTGCGAAAAGTGGTTTTTCAACACTAACACAAGTGCGAAAAGTGTTTTTTCCACACTAATACAAGTGCAAAAGTGGTTTCCTGCACCAACACAAGTGCGAAAAGTGGTTGTTCAACACTAACACAAGTGCGAAAAGTGGTTTTTCAACACTAACACAAGTGCGAAAAGTGGTTTTCAACACTAACACAAGTGCGAAAAGTGGTTTTTCAACACTAACACAAGTGCGAAAAGTGGTGTTTCCACACTAATACAAGTGCAAAAGTGGTTTCCTGCACCAACACAAGTGCGAGGAGTGGTTTTTCAACACAAACACAAGTTCGAAAAGTGGTTTTTCAACACTATCACAAGTGCAAAAAGTGTTTTTTCCACACTAATACAAGTGCAAAAGTGGTTTCCTGCACCAACACAAGTTCGAAAAGTGGTTTTTCAACACTATCACAAGTGCAAAAAGTGTTTTTTCCACACTAACACAAGTGAGAAAAGTGGTTTCCTGCACCAACACAAGTGCGAAAAGTGATTTTTCAACACTAACACAAGTGCGAAAAGTGGTCTTTCAACACTAACACAAGTGAGAAAAGTGGTCTTTCAACACTATCACAAGTGCAAAAAGTGTTTTTTCCACACTAATACAAGTGCAAAAGTGGTTTCCTGCACCAACACAAGTGCGAAAAGTGGTTTTTCAACACTAACACAAGTGCGAAAAGTGGTTTTTCAACACTAACACAAGTGCGAAAAGTGGTTTTTCAACACTAACACAAGTGCGAAAAGTGGTTTTTCAACACTAACACAAGTGCGAAAAGTGGTTTTTCAACACTAACACAAGTGCGAAAAGTGGTTTTTCCACACTAATACAAGTGCGAAAAGTGGTTTCCTGCACCAACACAAGTGCGAAAAGTGGTTTTTCAACACTAACACAAGTGCGAAAAGTGGTTTTTCCACACTAATACAAGTGCAAAAGTGGTTTCCTGCACCAACACAAGTGCGAAAAGTGGTTTTTCAACACTATCACAAGTGCAAAAAGTGGTTTTTCCGCACTAATACAAGTGCAAAAGTGGTTTCCTGCACCAACACAAGTGCGAAAAGTGGTTTTTCAACACTAACACAAGTGCGAAAAGTGGTTTTTCAACACTAACACAAGTGCGAAAAGTGGTTTTTCAACACTAACACAAGTGCGAAAAGTGTTTTTTCCACACTAATACAAGTGCAAAAGTGGTTTCCTGCACCAACACAAGTGCGAAAAGTGGTTTTTCAACACTAACACAAGTGCGAAAAGTGGTTTTTCAACACTAACACAAGTGCGAAAAGTGTTTTTTCCACACTAATACAAGTGCAAAAGTGGTTTCCTGCACCAACACAAGTGCGAAAAGTGGTTTTTCAACACTAACACAAGTGCGAAAAGTGGTTTTTCAACACTAACACAAGTGCGAAAAGTGGTTTTTCCACACTAATACAAGTGCAAAAGTGGTTTCCTGCACCAACACAACTGCGAAAAGTGGTTTTTCAACACAAACACAAGTTCGAAAAGTGGTTTTTCAACACTATCACAAGTGCAAAAAGTGTTTTTTCCACACTAATACAAGTGCAAAAGTGGTTTTTCCACACTAATACAAGTGCAAAAGTGGTTTCCTGCACCAACACAAGTGTGAAAAGTTGTTTTTCAACACTAACACAAGTGCGAAAAGTGGTTTTTCAACACTAACACAAGTGCGAAAAGTGTTTTTCCCACACTAATACAAGTGCAAAGGTGGTTTCCTGCACCAACACAAGTGCGAAAAGTGATTTTTCAACACTAACACAAGTGCGAAAAGTGGTTTTTCAACACTAACACAAGTGAGAAAAGTGGTCTTTCAACACTATCACAAGTGCAAAAAGTGTTTTTTCCACACTAGTACAAGTGCAAAAGTGGTTTCCTGCACCAACACAAGTGCGAAAAGTGGTTTTTCAACACTAACACAAGTGCGAAAAGTGGTTTTTCAACACTAACACAAGTGCGAAAAATGGTTTTTCAACACTAACACAAGTGCGAAAAGTGGTTTTTCAACACTAACACAAGTGCGAAAAGTGGTTTTTCAACACTAACACAAGTGCGAAAAGTGGTTTTTCCACACTAATACAAGTGCAAAAGTGGTTTCCTGCACCAACACAAGTGCGAAAAGTGGTTTTTCAACACTAACACAAGTGCGAAAAGTGGTTTTTCAACACTAACACAAGTGCGAAAAGTGGTTTTTCCACACTAATACAAGTGCAAAAGTGGTTTCCTGCACCAACACAAGTGTGAAAAGTTGTTTTTCAACACTAACACAAGTGCGAAAAGTGGTTTTTCAACACTAACACAAGTGCGAAAAGTGTTTTTCCCACACTAATACAAGTGCAAAGGTGGTTTCCTGCACCAACACAAGTGCGAAAAGTGGTTTTTCAACACTAACACAAGTGCGAAAAGTGGTTTTTCAACACTATCACAAGTGCAAAAAGTGTTTTTTCCACACTAATACAAGTGCAAAAGTGTTTTCCTGCACCAGCACAAGTGCAAAAAGTGGTTTTTCAACACTATCACAAGTGCAAAAAGTGGTTTTTCAACACTAACACAAGTGCGAAAAGTCGTTTTTCTACACTAATACAAGTGCAAAAGTGGTTTCCTGCACCAACACAAGTGCGAAAAGTGGTTTTTCAACACTAACACAAGTGCAAAAACTTGTTTTTCAACACAAACACAAGTGCGAAAAGTGGTTTTTCAACACTAACACAAGTGCGAAAAGTGTTTTTTCCACACTAATACAAATGCAAAAGTGGTTTCCTGCACCAACACAAGTGCGAAAAGTGGTTTTTCAACACTAACACAAGTGCGAAAAGTGGTTTTTCAACACTAACACAAGTGCGAAAAGTGGTTTTTCCACACTAATACAAGTGCAAAAGTGGTTTCCTGTACCAACACAAGTGCGAAAAGTGGTTTTTCAACACTAACACAAGTGCAAAAAGTGGTTTTTCAACACTAACACAAGTGCGAAAAGTGGTTTTTCAACACTAACACAAGTGCGAAAAGTGTTTTTTCCACACTAATACAAGTGGAAAAGTGGTTTCCTGCACCAACACAAGTGCGAAAAGTAGTTTTTCAACACTAACACAAGTGCGAAAAGTGTTTTTTCAACACTAACACAAGTGCGAAAAGTGTTTTTTCCACACTAATACAAGTGCAAAAGTGGTTTCCTACACCAACACAAGTGCGAAAAGTGGTTTTTCAACACTAACACAAGTGCGAAAAGTGTTTTTTCAACACTAACACAAGTGCGAAAAGTTGTTTTTCAACACTAACACAAGTGCGAAAAGTGGTTTTTCAACACTAACACAAGTGCGAAAAGTGTTTTTTCCACACTAATACAAGTGCAAAAGTGGTTTCCTGCACCAACACAAGTGCGAAAAGTGGTTTTTCAACACTAACACAAGTGCGAAAAGTGGTTTTTCAACACTAACATGAGTGCGAAAAGTGGTTTTTCAACACTAACACAAGTGCGAAAAGTGGTTTTTCCACACTAATACAAGTGCAAAAGTGGTTTCCTGCACCAACACAAGTGCGAAAAGTGGTTTTTCAACACTAACACAAGTGCGAAAAGTCGTTTTTCCACACTAATACAAGTGCAAAAGTGGTTTTGTGCACCAACACAAGTGCGAAAAGTGGTTTTTCAACACTAACACAAGTGCGAAAAGTGGTTTTTCAACACTAACACAAGTGCGAAAAGTGTTTTTTCCATACTAATACAAGTGCAAAAGTGGTTTCCTGCACCAACACAAGTGCGAAAAGTGGTTTTTCAACACTTACACAAGTGCGAAAAGTGGTTTTTCAACACCAACACAAGTGCGAAAAGTGGTTTTTCAACACTAACACAAGTTCGAAAAGTGGTTTTTCAACACTATCACAAGTGCAAAAAGTGTTTTTTCCACACTAATACAAGTGCAAAAGTGGTTTCCTGCACCAACACAAGTGCGAAAAGTGGTTTTTCAACACTAACACAAGTGCGAAAAGTGGTTTTTCCACACTAATACAAGTGCAAAAGTGGTTTCGTGCACCAACACAAGTGCGAAAAGTGGTTTTTCAACACTAACACAAGTGCGAAAAGTGGTTTTTCAACACTAACACAAGTGCGAAAAGTGTTTTTTCCACACTAATACAAGTGCAAAAGTGGTTTCCTGCACCAACACAAGTGCGAAAAGTGGTTTTTCAACACTAACACAAGTGCGAAAAGTGGTTTTCAACACTAACACAAGTGCGAAAAGTGGTTTTTCAACACTAACACAAGTGCGAAAAGTGGTGTTTCCACACTAATACAAGTGCAAAAGTGGTTTCCTGCACCAACACAAGTGCGAAAAGTGGTTTTTCAACACAAACACAAGTTCGAAAAGTGGTTTTTCAACACTATCACAAGTGCAAAAAGTGTTTTTTCCACACTAATACAAGTGCAAAAGTGGTTTCCTGCACCAACACAAGTGCGAAAAGTGATTTTTCAACACTAACACAAGTGCGAAAAGTGGTTTTTCAACACTAACACAAGTGAGAAAAGTGGTCTTTCAACACTATTACAAGTGCAAAAAGTGTTTTTTCCACACTAATACAAGTGCAAAAGTGGTTTCCTGCACCAACACAAGTGCGAAAAGTGGTTTTTCAACACTAACACAAGTGCAAAAAGTGGTTTTTCAACACTAACACAAGTGCGAAAAGTGGTTTTTCAACACTAACACAAGTGCGAAAAGTGGTTTTTCAACACTAACACAAGTGCGAAAAGTGGTTTTTCAACACTAACACAAGTGCGAAAAGTGGTTTTTCCACACTAATACAAGTGCAAAAGTGGTTTCCTGCACCAACACAAGTGCGAAAAGTGGTTTTTCAACACTATCACAAGTGCAAAAAGTGGTTTTTCCGCACTAATACAAGTGCAAAAGTGGTTTCCTGCACCAACACAAGTGCGAAAAGTAGTTTTTCAACACTAACACAAGTGCGAAAAGTGGTTTTTCAACACTAACACAAGTGCGAAAAGTGGTTTTTCAACACTAACACAAGTGCGAAAAGTGTTTTTTCCACACTAATACAAGTGCAAAAGTGGTTTCCTGCACCAACACAAGTGCGAAAAGTGGTTTTTCAACACTAACACAAGTGCAAAAAGTGGTTTTTCAACACTAACACAAGTGCGAAAAGTGGTTTTTCCACACTAATACAAGTGCAAAAGTGGTTTCCTGCACCAACACAAGTGCGAAAAGTGGTTTTTCAACACTAACACAAGTGCAAAAAGTGGTTTTTCAACACTAACACAAGTGCGAAAAGTGGTTTTTCAACACTAACACAAGTGCGAAAAGTGTTTTTTCCACACTAATACAAGTGCAAAGGTGGTTTCCTGCACCAACACAAGTGCGAAAAGTGGTTTTTCAACACTAACACAAGTGCGAAAAGTGGTTTTTCAACACTAACACAAGTGCGAGAAGTGGTTTTTCAACACTAACACAAGTGCGAAAAGTGGTTTCTCCACACTAATACAAGTGCAAAAGTGGTTTCCTGCACCAACACAAGTGCGAAAAGTGGTTTTTCAACACTAACACAAGTGCGAAAAGTGGTTTTTCAACACTAACACAAGTGCGAAAAGTGGTTTTTCAACACTAACACAAGTGCGAAAAGTGGTTTTTCAACACTAACACAAGTGCGAAAAGTGGTTTTTCCACACTAATACAAGTGCAAAAGTGGTTTCCTGCACCAACACAAGTGCGAAAAGTGGTTTTTCAACACTAACACAAGTTCGAAAAGTGGTTTTTCAACACTATCACAAGTGCAAAAAGTGTTTTTTCCACACTAATACAAGTGCAAAAGTGGTTTCCTGCACCAACACAAGTGCGAAAAGTGGTTTTTCAACACTAACACAAGTGCGAAAAGTGGTTTTTCAACACTATCACAAGTGCAAAAAGTGGTTTTTCAACACTAACACAAGTGCGAAAAGTGGTTTTTCAACACTATCACAAGTGCAAAAAGTGTTTTTTCCACACTAATACAAGTGCAAAAGTGGTTTTCCTGCACCAACACAAGTGCGAAAAGTGGTTTTTCAACACTATCACAAGTGCAAAAAGTGGTTTTTCAACACTAACACAAGTGCGAAAAGTCGTTTTTCCACACTAATACAAGTGCAAAAGTGGTTTCCTGCACCAACACAAGTGCGAAAAGTGGTTTTTCAACACTAACACAAGTGCGAAAAGTGGTTTTTCAACACTAACACAAGTGCGAAAAGTGGTTTTTCAACACTAACACAAGTGCGAAAAGTGTTTTTTCCACACTAATACAAGTGCAAAAGTGGTTTCCTGCACCAACACAAGTGCGAAAAGTGGTTTTTCAACACTAACACAAGTGCGAAAAGTCGTTTTTCAACACTAACACAAGTGCGAAAAGTGGTTTTTCAACACTAACACAAGTGCGAAAAGTGGTTTTTCCACACTAATACAAGTGCAAAAGTGGTTTCCTGCACCAACACAAGTGCGAAAAGTGGTTTTTCAACACTAACACAAGTGCAAAAAGTGGTTTTTCAACACTAACACAAGTGCGAAAAGTGGTTTTTCAACACTAACACAAGTGCGAAAAGTGGTTTTTCAACACTAACACAAGTGCGAAAAGTGTTTTTTCCACACTAATACAAGTGCAAAAGTGGTTTCCTGCACCAACACAAGTGCGAAAAGTAGTTTTACAACACTAACACAAGTGCGAAAAGTGTTTTTTCAACACTAACACAAGTGCGAAAAGTGTTTTTTCCACACTAATACAAGTGCAAAAGTGGTTTCCTGCACCAACACAAGTGCGAAAAGTGGTTTTTCAACACTAACACAAGTGCGAAAAGTGTTTTTTCAACACTAACACAAGTGCGAAAAGTGGTTTTTCAACACTAACACAAGTGCGAAAAGTGGTTTTTCAACACTAACACAAGTGCGAAAAGTGTTTTTTCCACACTAATACAAGTGCAAAAGTGGTTTCCTGCACCAACACAAGTGCGAAAAGTGGTTGTTCAACACTAACACAAGTGCGAAAAGTGGTTTTTCAACACTAACACAAGTGCGAAAAGTGGTTTTCAACACTAACACAAGTGCGAAAAGTGGTTTTTCAACACTAACACAAGTGCGAAAAGTGGTGTTTCCACACTAATACAAGTGCAAAAGTGGTTTCCTGCACCAACACAAGTGCGAGGAGTGGTTTTTCAACACAAACACAAGTTCGAAAAGTGGTTTTTCAACACTATCACAAGTGCAAAAAGTGTTTTTTCCACACTAATACAAGTGCAAAAGTGGTTTCCTGCACCAACACAAGTTCGAAAAGTGGTTTTTCAACACTATCACAAGTGCAAAAAGTGTTTTTTCCACACTAACACAAGTGAGAAAAGTGGTTTCCTGCACCAACACAAGTGCGAAAAGTGATTTTTCAACACTAACACAAGTGCGAAAAGTGGTCTTTCAACACTAACACAAGTGAGAAAAGTGGTCTTTCAACACTATCACAAGTGCAAAAAGTGTTTTTTCCACACTAATACAAGTGCAAAAGTGGTTTCCTGCACCAACACAAGTGCGAAAAGTGGTTTTTCAACACTAACACAAGTGCGAAAAGTGGTTTTTCAACACTAACACAAGTGCGAAAAGTGGTTTTTCAACACTAACACAAGTGCGAAAAGTGGTTTTTCAACACTAACACAAGTGCGAAAAGTGGTTTTTCAACACTAACACAAGTGCGAAAAGTGGTTTTTCCACACTAATACAAGTGCGAAAAGTGGTTTCCTGCACCAACACAAGTGCGAAAAGTGGTTTTTCAACACTAACACAAGTGCGAAAAGTGGTTTTTCCACACTAATACAAGTGCAAAAGTGGTTTCCTGCACCAACACAAGTGCGAAAAGTGGTTTTTCAACACTATCACAAGTGCAAAAAGTGGTTTTTCCGCACTAATACAAGTGCAAAAGTGGTTTCCTGCACCAACACAAGTGCGAAAAGTGGTTTTTCAACACTAACACAAGTGCGAAAAGTGGTTTTTCAACACTAACACAAGTGCGAAAAGTGGTTTTTCAACACTAACACAAGTGCGAAAAGTGTTTTTTCCACACTAATACAAGTGCAAAAGTGGTTTCCTGCACCAACACAAGTGCGAAAAGTGGTTTTTCAACACTAACACAAGTGCAAAAAGTGGTTTTTCAACACTAACACAAGTGCGAAAAGTGGTTTTTCCACACTAATACAAGTGCAAAAGTGGTTTCCTGCACCAACACAAGTGCGAAAAGTGGTTTTTCAACACTAACACAAGTGCAAAAAGTGGTTTTTCAACACTAACACAAGTGCGAAAAGTGGTTTTTCAACACTAACACAAGTGCGAAAAGTGTTTTTTCCACACTAATACAAGTGCAAAGGTGGTTTCCTGCACCAACACAAGTGCGAAAAGTGGTTTTTCAACACTAACACAAGTGCGAAAAGTGGTTTTTCAACACTAACACAAGTGCGAGAAGTGGTTTTTCAACACTAACACAAGTGCGAAAAGTGGTTTCTCCACACTAATACAAGTGCAAAAGTGGTTTCCTGCACCAACACAAGTGCGAAAAGTGGTTTTTCAACACTAACACAAGTGCGAAAAGTGGTTTTTCAACACTAACACAAGTGCGAAAAGTGTTTTTCAACACTAACACAAGTGCGAAAAGTGGTTTTTCAACACTAACACAAGTGCGAAAAGTGGTTTTTCCACACTAATACAAGTGCAAAAGTGGTTTCCTGCACCAACACAAGTGCGAAAAGTGGTTTTTCAACACTGACACAAGTTCGAAAAGTGGTTTTTCAACACTATCACAAGTGCAAAAAGTGTTTTTTCCACACTAATACAAGTGCAAAAGTGGTTTCCTGCACCAACACAAGTGCGAAAAGTGGTTTTTCAACACTAACACAAGTGCGAAAAGTGGTTTTTCAACACTATCACAAGTGCAAAAAGTGGTTTTTCAACACTAACACAAGTGCGAAAAGTGGTTTTTCAACACTATCACAAGTGCAAAAAGTGTTTTTTCCACACTAATACAAGTGCAAAAGTGGTTTTCCTGCACCAACACAAGTGCGAAAAGTGGTTTTTCAACACTATCACAAGTGCAAAAAGTGGTTTTTCAACACTAACACAAGTGCGAAAAGTCGTTTTTCCACACTAATACAAGTGCAAAAGTGGTTTCCTGCACCAACACAAGTGCGAAAAGTGGTTTTTCAACACTAACACAAGTGCGAAAAGTGGTTTTTCAACACTAACACAAGTGCGAAAAGTGGTTTTTCAACACTAACACAAGTGCGAAAAGTGTTTTTTCCACACTAATACAAGTGCAAAAGTGGTTTCCTGCACCAACACAAGTGCGAAAAGTGGTTTTTCAACACTAACACAAGTGCGAAAAGTCGTTTTTCAACACTAACACAAGTGCGAAAAGTGGTTTTTCAACACTAACACAAGTGCGAAAAGTGGTTTTTCCACACTAATACAAGTGCAAAAGTGGTTTCCTGCACCAACACAAGTGCGAAAAGTGGTTTTTCAACACTAACACAAGTGCAAAAAGTGGTTTTTCAACACTAACACAAGTGCGAAAAGTGGTTTTTCAACACTAACACAAGTGCGAAAAGTGGTTTTTCAACACTAACACAAGTGCGAAAAGTGTTTTTTCCACACTAATACAAGTGCAAAAGTGGTTTCCTGCACCAACACAAGTGCGAAAAGTAGTTTTACAACACCAACACAAGTGCGAAAAGTGTTTTTTCAACACTAACACAAGTGCGAAAAGTGTTTTTTCCACACTAATACAAGTGCAAAAGTGGTTTCCTGCACCAACACAAGTGCGAAAAGTGGTTTTTCAACACTAACACAAGTGCGAAAAGTGTTTTTTCAACACTAACACAAGTGCGAAAAGTGGTTTTTCAACACTAACACAAGTGCGAAAAGTGGTTTTTCAACACTAACACAAGTGCGAAAAGTGTTTTTTCCACACTAATACAAGTGCAAAAGTGGTTTCCTGCACCAACACAAGTGCGAAAAGTGGTTTTTCAACACTAACACAAGTGCGAAAAGTGGTTTTTCAACACTAACATAAGTGCGAAAAGTGGTTTTTCAACACTAACACAAGTGCGAAAAGTGGTTTTTCCACACTAATACAAGTGCAAAAGTGGTTTCCTGCACCAACACAAGTGCGAAAAGTGGTTTTTCAACACTAACACATGTGCGAAAAGTGGTTTTTCAACACTATCACAAGTGCAAAAAGTGTTTTTTCCACACTAATACAAGTGCAAAAGTGGTTTCGTGCACCGACACAAGTGCGAAAAGTGGTTTTTCAACACTAACACAAGTGCGAAAAGTGGTTTTTCTACACTAACACAAGTGCGAAAAGTGTTTTTTCCACACTAATACAAGTGCAAAAGTGGTTTTTTGCACCAACACAAGTGCGAAAAGTGGTTTTTCAACACTAACACAAGTGCGAAAAGTGGTTTTTCAACACTAACACAAGTGCGAAAAGTGGTTTTTCAACACTAACACAAGTGCGAAAAGTGTTTTTTCCACACTAATACAAGTGCAAAAGTGGTTTCCTGCACCAACACAAGTGCGAAAAGTGATTTTTCAACACTAACACAAGTGCGAAAAGTGGTCTTTCAACACTATCACAAGTGCAAAAAGTGTTTTTTCCACACTAATACAAGTGCAAAAGTGGTTTCCTGCACCAACACAAGTGCGAAAAGTGGTTTTTCAACACTAACACAAGTGCGAAAAGTGGTTTTTCAACACTAACACAAGTGCGAAAAGTGGTTTTTCAACACTAACACAAGTGCGAAAAGTGGTTTTTCAACACTAACACAAGTGCGAAAAGTGGTGTTTCCACACTAATACAAGTGCAAAAGTGGTTTCCTGCACCAACACAAGTGCGAAAAGTGGTTTTTCAACACTAACACAAGTTCAAAAAGTGGTTTTTCAACACTATCACAAGTGCAAAAAGTGTTTTTTCCACACTAATACAAGTGCAAAAGTGGTTTCCTGCACCAACACAAGTGCGAAAAGTGGTTTTTCAACACTAACACAAGTGCGAAAAGTGGTTTTTCAACACTATCACAAGTGCAAAAAGTGGTTTTTCAACACTAACACAAGTGCGAAAAGTGGTTTTTCAACACTATCACAAGGGCAAAAAGTGTTTTTTCCACACTAATACAAGTGCAAAAGTGGTTTCCTGCACCAACACATGTGCGAAAAGTGGTTTTTCAACACTAACACAAGTGCGAAAAGTGGTTTTTCAACACTAACACAAGTGTGAAAAGTGTTTTTTCAACACTAACACAAGTGCAAAAAGTGTTTTTCCCACAATAATACAAGTGCAAAAGTGGTTTCCTGCACCAACACAAGTGCGAAAAGTGGTTTTTCAACACTAACACAAGTGCGAAAAGTGGTTTTTCAACACTAACAGAAGTGCAAAAAGTGGTTTTTCCACACTAATACAAGTGCAAAAGTGGTTTCCTGCACCAACACAAGTGCGAAAAGTGGTTTTTCAACACTAACACAAGTGCGAAAAGTGGTTTTTCAACACTAACACAAGTGCGAAAAGTGGTTTTTCAACACTAACACAAGTGCGAAAAGTGGTTTTTCAACACTAACACAAGTGCGAAAAGTGTTTTTTCCACACTAATACAAGTGCAAAGGTGGTTTCCTGCACCAACACAAGTGCGAAAAGTGGTTTTTCAACACTAATGCAAGTGCGAAAAGTGGTTTTTCAACACTATCACAAGTGCAAAAAGTGTTTTTTCCACACTAATACAAGTGCAAAAGTGTTTTCCTGCACCAACACAAGTGCGAAAAGTGGTTTTTCAACACTATCACAAGTGCAAAAAGTGGTTTTTCAACACTAACACAAGTGCGAAAAGTCGTTTTTCCACACTAATACAAGTGCAAAAGTGGTTTCCTGCACCAACACAAGTGCGAAAAGTGGTTTTTCAACACTAACACAAGTGCAAAAAGTGGTTTTTCAACACTAACACAAGTGCGAAAAGTGTTTTTTCCACACTAATACAAGTGCAAAAGTGGTTTCCTTCACCAACACAAGTGCGAAAAGTGGTTTTTCAACACTAACACAATTGCGAAAAGTGGTTTTTCAACACTAACACAAGTGCGAAAAGTGGTTTTTCCACACTAATACAAGTGCAAAAGTGGTTTCCTGCACCAACACAAGTGCGAAAAGTGGTTTTTCAACACTAACACAAGTGCAAAAAGTGGTTTTTCAACACTAACACAGTGCGAAAAGTGGTTTTTCAACACTAACACAAGTGCGAAAAGTGTTTTTTCCACACTAATACAAGTGCAAAAGTGGTTTCCTGCACCAACACAAGTGCGAAAAGTAGTTTTTCAACACTAACACAAGTGCGAAAAGTGTTTTTTCAACACTAACACAAGTGCGAAAAGTGTTTTTTCCACACTAGTACAAGTGCAAAAGTGGTTTCCTGCACCAACACAAGTGCGAAAAGTGGTTTTTCAACACTAACACAAGTGCGAAAAGTGTTTTTTCAACACTAACACAAGTGCGAAAAGTGGTTTTTCAACACTAACACAAGTGCGAAAAGTGGTTTTTCAACACTAACACAAGTGCGAAAAGTGTTTTTTCCACACTAATACAAGTGCAAAAGTGGTTTCCTGCACCAACACAAGTGCGAAAAGTGGTTTTTCAACACTAACACAAGTGCGAAAAGTGGTTTTTCAACACTAACATGAGTGCGAAAAGTGGTTTTTCAACACTAACACAAGTGCGAAAAGTGGTTTTTCCACACTAATACAAGTGCAAAAGTGGTTTCCTGCACCAACACAAGTGCAAAAAGTGGTTTTTCAACACTAACACAAGTGCGAAAAGTGGTTTTTCCACACTAATACAAGTGCAAAAGTAGTTTCGTGCACCAACACAAGTGCGAAAAGTGGTTTTTCAACACTAACACAAGTGCGAAAAGTGGTTTTTCAACACTAACACAAGTGCGAAAAGTGTTTTTTCCACACTAATACAAGTGCAAAAGTGGTTTCCTGCACCAACACAAGTGCGAAAAGTGGTTTTTCAACACTAACACAAGTGCGAAAAGTGGTTTTTCAACACTAACACAAGTGTGAAAAGTGGTTTTTCAACACTAACACAAGTGCGAAAAGTGGTTTTTCCACACTAATACAAGTGCAAAAGTGGTTTCCTGCACCAACACAAGTGCGAAAAGTGGTTTTTCAACACAAACACAAGTTCGAAAAGTGGTTTTTCAACACTATCACAAGTGCAAAAAGTGTTTTTTCCACACTAATACAAGTGCAAAAGTGGTTTCCTGCACCAACACAAGTGCGAAAAGTGATTTTTCAACACTAACACAAGTGCGAAAAGTGGTTTTTCAACACTAACACAAGTGAGAAAAGTGGTCTTTCAACACTATCACAAGTGCAAAAAGTGTTTTTTTCCACACTAGTAGAAGTGCAAAAGTGGTTTCCTGCACCAACACAAGTGCGAAAAGTGGTTTTTCAACACTAACACAAGTGCGAAAAGTGGTTTTTCAACACTAACACAAGTGCGAAAGGTGGTTTTTCAACACTAACACAAGTGCGAAAAGTGGTTTTTCAACACTAACACAAGTGCGAAAAGTGGTTTTTCAACACTAACACAAGTGCGAAAAGTGGTTTTTCCACACTAATACAAGTGCAAAAGTGGTTTCCTGCACCAACACAAGTGCGAAAAGTGGTTTTTCAACACTAACACAAGTGCGAAAAGTGGTTTTTCAACACTAACACAAGTGCGAAAAGTGGTTTTTCCACACTAATACAAGTGCAAAAGTGGTTTCCTGCACCAACACAAGTGCGAAAAGTTGTTTTTCAACACTAACACAAGTGCGAAAAGTGGTTTTTCAACACTAACACAAGTGCGAAAAGTGTTTTTTCCACACTAATACAAGTGCAAAGGTGGTTTCCTGCACCAACACAAGTGCGAAAAGTGGTTTTTCAACACTAACACAAGTGAGAAAAGTGGTTTTTCAACACTATCACAAGTGCAAAAAGTGTTTTTTCCACACTAATACAAGTGCAAAAGTGTTTTCCTGCACCAGCACAAGTGCAAAAAGTGGTTTTTCAACACTATCACAAGTGCAAAAAGTGGTTTTTCAACACTAACACAAGTGCGAAAAGTGGTTTTTCAACACTATCACAAGTGCAAAAAGTGGTTTTTCAACACTAACACAAGTGCGAAAAGTCGTTTTTCCACACTAATACAAGTGCAAAAGTGGTTTCCTGCACCAACACAAGTGCGCAAAGTGGTTTTTCAACACTAACACAAGTGCAAAAAGTGGTTTTTCAACACTAACACAAGTGCGAAAAGTGGTTTTTCAACACTAACACAAGTGCGAAAAGTGTTTTTTCCACACTAATACAAGTGCAAAAGTGGTTTCCTGCACCAACACAAGTGCGAAAAGTAGTTTTTCAACACTAACACAAGTGCGAAAAGTGTTTTTTCAACAATAACACAAGTGCGAAAAAGTGTTTTTTCCACACTAATACAAGTGCAAAAGTGGTTTCCTGCACCAACACAAGTGCGAAAAGTGGTTTTTCAACACTAACACAAGTGCGAAAAGTGTTTTTTCAACACTAACACAAGTGCGAAAAGTGGTTTTTCAACACTAACACAAGTGCGAAAAGTGGTTTTTCAACACTAACACAAGTGCGAAAAGTGTTTTTTCCACACTAATACAAGTGCAAAAGTGGTTTCCTGCACCAACACAAGTGCGAAAAGTGGTTTTTCAACACTAACACAAGTGCGAAAAGTGGTTTTTCAACACTAACATGAGTGCGAAAAGTGGTTTTTCAACACTAACACAAGTGCGAAAAGTGGTTTTTCCACACTAATACAAGTGCAAAAGTGGTTTCCTGCACCAACACAAGTGCAAAAAGTGGTTTTTCAACACTAACACAAGTGCGAAAAGTGGTTTTTCCACACTAATACAAGTGCAAAAGTGGTTTCGTGCACCAACACAAGTGCGAAAAGTGGTTTTTCAACACTAACACAAGTGCGAAAAGTGGTTTTTCAACACTAACACAAGTGCGAAAAGTGTTTTTTCCACACTAATACAAGTGCAAAAGTGGTTTCCTGCACCAACACAAGTGCGAAAAGTGGTTTTTCAACACTAACACAAGTGCGAAAAGTGGTTTTTCAACACTAACACAAGTGCGAAAAGTGGTTTTTCAACACTAACACAAGTGCGAAAAGTGGTTTTTCCACACTAATACAAGTGCAAAAGTGGTTTCCTGCACCAACACAAGTGCGAAAAGTGGTTTTTCAACACAAACACAAGTTCGAAAAGTGGTTTTTCAACACTATCACAAGTGCAAAAAGTGTTTTTTCCACACTAATACAAGTGCAAAAGTGGTTTCCTGCACCAACACAAGTGCGAAAAGTGATTTTTCAACACTAACACAAGTGCGAAAAGTGGTTTTTCAACACTAACACAAGTGAGAAAAGTGGTCTTTCAACACTATCACAAGTGCAAAAAGTGTTTTTTCCACACTAGTAGAAGTGCAAAAGTGGTTTCCTGCACCAACACAAGTGCGAAAAGTGGTTTTTCAACACTAACACAAGTGCGAAAAGTGGTTTTTCAACACTAACACAAGTGCGAAAGGTGGTTTTTCAACACTAACACAAGTGCGAAAAGTGGTTTTTCAACACTAACACAAGTGCGAAAAGTGGTTTTTCAACACTAACACAAGTGCGAAAAGTGGTTTTTCCACACTAATACAAGTGCAAAAGTGGTTTCCTGCACCAACACAAGTGCGAAAAGTGGTTTTTCAACACTAACACAAGTGCGAAAAGTGGTTTTTCAACACTAACACAAGTGCGAAAAGTGGTTTTTCCACACTAATACAAGTGCAAAAGTGGTTTCCTGCACCAACACAAGTGCGAAAAGTTGTTTTTCAACACTAACACAAGTGCGAAAAGTGGTTTTTCAACACTAACACAAGTGCGAAAAGTGTTTTTTCCACACTAATACAAGTGCAAAGGTGGTTTCCTGCACCAACACAAGTGCGAAAAGTGGTTTTTCAACACTAACACAAGTGCAAAAAGTGGTTTTTCAACACTATCACAAGTGCAAAAAGTGTTTTTTCCACACTAATACAAGTGCAAAAGTGTTTTCCTGCACCAGCACAAGTGCAAAAAGTGGTTTTTCAACACTATCACAAGTGCAAAAAGTGGTTTTTCAACACTAACACAAGTGTGAAAAGTGTTTTTTCAACACTAACACAAGTGCAAAAAGTGTTTTTTCCACAATAATACAAGTGCAAAAGTGGTTTCCTGCACCAACACAAGTGCGAAAAGTGGTTTTTCAACACTAACACAAGTGCGAAAAGTGGTTTTTCAACACTAACAGAAGTGCAAAAAGTGGTTTTTCCACACTAATACAAGTGCAAAAGTGGTTTCCTGCACCAACACAAGTGCGAAAAGTGGTTTTTCAACACTAACACAAGTGCGAAAAGTGGTTTTTCAACACTAACACAAGTGCGAAAAGTGGTTTTTCAACACTAACACAAGTGCGAAAAGTGGTTTTTCAACACTAACACAAGTGCGAAAAGTGTTTTTTCACACTAATACAAGTGCAAAGGTGGTTTCCTGCACCAACACAAGTGCGAAAAGTGGTTTTTCAACACTAATGCAAGTGCGAAAAGTGGTTTTTCAACACTATCACAAGTGCAAAAAGTGTTTTTTCCACACTAATACAAGTGCAAAAGTGTTTTCCTGCACCAACACAAGTGCGAAAAGTGGTTTTTCAACACTATCACAAGTGCAAAAAGTGGTTTTTCAACACTAACACAAGTGCGAAAAGTCGTTTTTCCACACTAATACAAGTGCAAAAGTGGTTTCCTGCACCAACACAAGTGCGAAAAGTGGTTTTTCAACACTAACACAAGTGCGAAAAGTGGTTTTTCAACACTAACACAAGTGCGAAAAGTGTTTTTTCCACACTAATACAAGTGCAAAAGTGGTTTCCTGCACCAACACAAGTGCGAAAAGTGGTTTTTCAACACTAACACAATTGCAAAAAGTGGTTTTTCAACACTAACACAAGTGCGAAAAGTGGTTTTTCCACACTAATACAAGTGCAAAAGTGGTTTCCTGCACCAACACAAGTGCGAAAAGTGGTTTTTCAACACTAACACAAGTGCAAAAAGTGGTTTTTCAACACTAACACAAGTGCGAAAAGTGGTTTTTCAACACTAACACAAGTGCGAAAAGTGTTTTTTCCACACTAATACAAGTGCAAAAGTGGTTTCCTGCACCAACACAAGTGCGAAAAGTGGTTTTTCAACACTAACACAAGTGCGAAAAGTGGTTTTTCAACACTAACACAAGTGTGAAAAGTGGTTTTTCAACACTAACACAAGTGCGAAAAGTGGTTTTTCCACACTAATACAAGTGCAAAAGTGGTTTCCTGCACCAACACAAGTGCGAAAAGTGGTTTTTCAACACAAACACAAGTTCGAAAAGTGGTTTTTCAACACTATCACAAGTGCAAAAAGTGTTTTTTCCACACTAATACAAGTGCAAAAGTGGTTTCCTGCAAAGTGCGAAAAGTGGTTTTTCAACACTAACACAAGTGAGAAAAGTGGTCTTTCAACACTATCACAAGTGCAAAAAGTGTTTTTTTCCACACTAGTAGAAGTGCAAAAGTGGTTTCCTGCACCAACACAAGTGCGAAAAGTGGTTTTTCAACACTAACACAAGTGCGAAAAGTGGTTTTTCAACACTAACACAAGTGCGAAAGGTGGTTTTTCAACACTAACACAAGTGCGAAAAGTGGTTTTTCAACACTAACACAAGTGCGAAAAGTGGTTTTTCAACACTAACACAAGTGCGAAAAGTGGTTTTTCCACACTAATACAAGTGCAAAAGTGGTTTCCTGCACCAACACAAGTGCGAAAAGTGGTTTTTCAACACTAACACAGGTGCGAAAAGTGGTTTTTCAACACTAACACAAGTGCGAAAAGTGGTTTTTCCACACTAATACAAGTGCAAAAGTGGTTTCCTGCACCAACACAAGTGCGAAAAGTTGTTTTTCAACACTAACACAAGTGCGAAAAGTGGTTTTTCAACACTAACACAAGTGCGAAAAGTGTTTTTTCCACACTAATACAAGTGCAAAGGTGGTTTCCTGCACCAACACAAGTGCGAAAAGTGGTTTTTCAACACTAACACAAGTGAGAAAAGTGGTTTTTCAACACTATCACAAGTGCAAAAAGTGTTTTTTCCACACTAATACAAGTGCAAAAGTGTTTTCCTGCACCAGCACAAGTGCAAAAAGTGGTTTTTCAACACTATCACAAGTGCAAAAAGTGGTTTTTCAACACTAACACAAGTGCGAAAAGTGGTTTTTCAACACTATCACAAGTGCAAAAAGTGGTTTTTCAACACTAACACAAGTGCGAAAAGTCGTTTTTCCACACTAATACAAGTGCAAAAGTGGTTTCCTGCACCAACACAAGTGCGCAAAGTGGTTTTTCAACACTAACACAAGTGCGAAAAGTGGTTTTTCAACACTAACACAAGTGCGAAAAGTGTTTTTTCCACACTAATACAAGTGCAAAAGTGGTTTCCTGCACCAACACAAGTGCGAAAAGTGGTTTTTCAACACTAACACAATTGCGAAAAGTGGTTTTTCAACACTAACACAAGTGCGAAAAGTGGTTTTTCCACACTAATACAAGTGCAAAAGTGGTTTCCTGCACCAACACAAGTGCGAAAAGTGGTTTTTCAACACTAACACAAGTGCAAAAAGTGGTTTTTCAACACTAACACAAGTGCGAAAAGTGGTTTTTCAACACTAACACAAGTGCGAAAAGTGTTTTTTCCACACTAATACAAGTGCAAAAGTGGTTTCCTGCACCAACACAAGTGCGAAAAGTAGTTTTTCAACACTAACACAAGTGCGAAAAGTGTTTTTTCAACAATAACACAAGTGCGAAAAAGTGTTTTTTCCACACTAATACAAGTGCAAAAGTGGTTTCCTGCACCAACACAAGTGCGAAAAGTGGTTTTTCAACACTAACACAAGTGCGAAAAGTGTTTTTTCAACACTAACACAAGTGCGAAAAGTGGTTTTTCAACACTAACACAAGTGCGAAAAGTGGTTTTTCAACACTAACACAAGTGCGAAAAGTGTTTTTTCCACACTAATACAAGTGCAAAAGTGGTTTCCTGCACCAACACAAGTGCGAAAAGTGGTTTTTCAACACTAACACAAGTGCGAAAAGTGGTTTTTCAACACTAACATGAGTGCGAAAAGTGGTTTTTCAACACTAACACAAGTGCGAAAAGTGGTTTTTCCACACTAATACAAGTGCAAAAGTGGTTTCCTGCACCAACACAAGTGCAAAAAGTGGTTTTTCAACACTAACACAAGTGCGAAAAGTGGTTTTTCCACACTAATACAAGTGCAAAAGTGGTTTCGTGCACCAACACAAGTGCGAAAAGTGGTTTTTCAACACTAACACAAGTGCGAAAAGTGGTTTTTCAACACTAACACAAGTGCGAAAAGTGTTTTTTCCACACTAATACAAGTGCAAAAGTGGTTTCCTGCACCAACACAAGTGCGAAAAGTGGTTTTTCAACACTAACACAAGTGCGAAAAGTGGTTTTTCAACACTAACACAAGTGCGAAAAGTGGTTTTTCAACACTAACACAAGTGCGAAAAGTGGTTTTTCCACACTAATACAAGTGCAAAAGTGGTTTCCTGCACCAACACAAGTGCGAAAAGTGGTTTTTCAACACAAACACAAGTTCGAAAAGTGGTTTTTCAACACTATCACAAGTGCAAAAAGTGTTTTTTCCACACTAATACAAGTGCAAAAGTGGTTTCCTGCACCAACACAAGTGCGAAAAGTGATTTTTCAACACTAACACAAGTGCGAAAAGTGGTTTTTCAACACTAACACAAGTGAGAAAAGTGGTCTTTCAACACTATCACAAGTGCAAAAAGTGTTTTTTCCACACTAGTAGAAGTGCAAAAGTGGTTTCCTGCACCAACACAAGTGCGAAAAGTGGTTTTTCAACACTAACACAAGTGCGAAAAGTGGTTTTTCAACACTAACACAAGTGCGAAAGGTGGTTTTTCAACACTAACACAAGTGCGAAAAGTGGTTTTTCAACACTAACACAAGTGCGAAAAGTGGTTTTTCAACACTAACACAAGTGCGAAAAGTGGTTTTTCCACACTAATACAAGTGCAAAAGTGGTTTCCTGCACCAACACAAGTGCGAAAAGTGGTTTTTCAACACTAACACAAGTGCGAAAAGTGGTTTTTCAACACTAACACAAGTGCGAAAAGTGGTTTTTCCACACTAATACAAGTGCAAAAGTGGTTTCCTGCACCAACACAAGTGCGAAAAGTTGTTTTTCAACACTAACACAAGTGCGAAAAGTGGTTTTTCAACACTAACACAAGTGCGAAAAGTGTTTTTTCCACACTAATACAAGTGCAAAGGTGGTTTCCTGCACCAACACAAGTGCGAAAAGTGGTTTTTCAACACTAACACAAGTGCGAAAAGTGGTTTTTCAACACTATCACAAGTGCAAAAAGTGTTTTTTCCACACTAATACAAGTGCAAAAGTGTTTTCCTGCACCAGCACAAGTGCAAAAAGTGGTTTTTCAACACTATCACAAGTGCAAAAAGTGGTTTTTCAACACTAACACAAGTGTGAAAAGTGTTTTTTCAACACTAACACAAGTGCAAAAAGTGTTTTTTCCACAATAATACAAGTGCAAAAGTGGTTTCCTGCACCAACACAAGTGCGAAAAGTGGTTTTTCAACACTAACACAAGTGCGAAAAGTGGTTTTTCAACACTAACAGAAGTGCAAAAAGTGGTTTTTCCACACTAATACAAGTGCAAAAGTGGTTTCCTGCACCAACACAAGTGCGAAAAGTGGTTTTTCAACACTAACACAAGTGCGAAAAGTGGTTTTTCAACACTAACACAAGTGCGAAAAGTGGTTTTTCAACACTAACACAAGTGCGAAAAGTGGTTTTTCAACACTAACACAAGTGCGAAAAGTGTTTTTTCACACTAATACAAGTGCAAAGGTGGTTTCCTGCACCAACACAAGTGCGAAAAGTGGTTTTTCAACACTAATGCAAGTGCGAAAAGTGGTTTTTCAACACTATCACAAGTGCAAAAAGTGTTTTTTCCACACTAATACAAGTGCAAAAGTGTTTTCCTGCACCAACACAAGTGCGAAAAGTGGTTTTTCAACACTATCACAAGTGCAAAAAGTGGTTTTTCAACACTAACACAAGTGCGAAAAGTCGTTTTTCCACACTAATACAAGTGCAAAAGTGGTTTCCTGCACCAACACAAGTGCGAAAAGTGGTTTTTCAACACTAACACAAGTGCGAAAAGTGGTTTTTCAACACTAACACAAGTGCGAAAAGTGTTTTTTCCACACTAATACAAGTGCAAAAGTGGTTTCCTGCACCAACACAAGTGCGAAAAGTGGTTTTTCAACACTAACACAATTGCAAAAAGTGGTTTTTCAACACTAACACAAGTGCGAAAAGTGGTTTTTCCACACTAATACAAGTGCAAAAGTGGTTTCCTGCACCAACACAAGTGCGAAAAGTGGTTTTTCAACACTAACACAAGTGCAAAAAGTGGTTTTTCAACACTAACACAAGTGCGAAAAGTGGTTTTTCAACACTAACACAAGTGCGAAAAGTGTTTTTTCCACACTAATACAAGTGCAAAAGTGGTTTCCTGCACCAACACAAGTGCGAAAAGTGGTTTTTCAACACTAACACAAGTGCAAAAAGTGGTTTTTCAACACTAACACAAGTGCGAAAAGTGGTTTTTCAACACTAACACAAGTGCGAAAAGTGTTTTTTCCACACTAATACAAGTGCAAAAGTGGTTTCCTGCACCAACACAAGTGCGAAAAGTAGTTTTTCAACACTAACACAAGTGCGAAAAGTGTTTTTTCAACACTAACACAAGTGCGAAAAGTGTTTTTTCCACACTAATACAAGTGCAAAAGTGGTTTCCTGCACCAACACAAGTGCGAAAAGTGGTTTTTCAACACTAACACAAGTGCGAAAAGTGTTTTTTCAACACTAACACAAGTGCGAAAAGTGGTTTTTCAACACTAACACAAGTGCGAAAAGTGGTTTTTCAACACTAACACAAGTGCGAAAAGTGGTTTTTCAACACTAACACAAGTGCGAAAAGTGTTTTTTCCACACTAATACAAGTGCAAAAGTGGTTTCCTGCACCAACACAAGTGCGAAAAGTGGTTTTTCAACACTAACACAAGTGCGAAAAGTGGTTTTTCAACACTAACATGAGTGCGAAAAGTGGTTTCGTGCACCAACACAAGTGCAAAAGTGGTTTCCTGCACCAACACAAGTGCAAAAAGTGGTTTTTCAACACTAACACAAGTGCGAAAAGTGGTTTTTCCACACTAATACAAGTGCAAAAGTGGTTTCGTGCACCAACACAAGTGCGAAAAGTGGTTTTTCAACACTAACACAAGTGCGAAAAGTGGTTTTTCAACACTAACACAAGTGCGAAAAGTGTTTTTTCCACACTAATACAAGTGCAAAAGTGGTTTCCTGCACCAACACAAGTGCGAAAAGTGGTTTTTCAACACTAACACAAGTGCGAAAAGTGGTTTTTCAACACTAACACAAGTGCGAAAAGTGGTTTTTCAACACTAACACAAGTGCGAAAAGTGGTTTTTCCACACTAATACAAGTGCAAAAGTGGTTTCCTGCACCAACACAAGTGCGAAAAGTGGTTTTTCAACACAAACACAAGTTCGAAAAGTGGTTTTTCAACACTATCACAAGTGCAAACAGTGTTTTTTCCACACTAATACAAGTGCAAAAGTGGTTTCCTGCACCAACACAAGTGCGAAAAGTGATTTTTCAACACTAACACAAGTGCGAAAAGTGGTTTTTCAACACTAACACAAGTGAGAAAAGTGGTCTTTCAACACTATCACAAGTGCAAAAAGTGTTTTTTCCACACTAGTACAAGTGCAAAAGTGGTTTCCTGCACCAACACAAGTGCGAAAAGTGGTTTTTCAACACTAACACAAGTGCGAAAAGTGTTTTTTCAACACTAACACAAGTGCAAAAAGTGTTTTTTCCACAATAATACAAGTGCAAAAGTGGTTTCCTGCACCAACACAAGTGCGAAAAGTGGTTTTTCAACACTAACACAAGTGCGAAAAGTGGTTTTTCAACACTAACAGAAGTGCAAAAAGTGGTTTTTCCACACTAATACAAGTGCAAAAGTGGTTTCCTGCACCAACACAAGTGCGAAAAGTGGTTTTTCAACACTAACACAAGTGCGAAAAGTGGTTTTTCAACACTAACACAAGTGCGAAAAGTGGTTTTTCAACACTAACACAAGTGCGAAAAGTGGTTTTTCAACACTAACACAAGTGCGAAAAGTGTTTTTTCCACACTAATACAAGTGCAAAGGTGGTTTCCTGCACCAACACAAGTGCGAAAAGTGGTTTTTCAACACTAATGCAAGTGCGAAAAGTGGTTTTTCAACACTATCACAAGTGCAAAAAGTGTTTTTTCCACACTAATACAAGTGCAAAAGTGTTTTCCTGCACCAACACAAGTGCGAAAAGTGGTTTTTCAACACTATCACAAGTGCAAAAAGTGGTTTTTCAACACTAACACAAGTGCGAAAAGTCGTTTTTCCACACTAATACAAGTGCAAAAGTGGTTTCCTGCACCAACACAAGTGCGAAAAGTGGTTTTTCAACACTAACACAAGTGCGAAAAGTGGTTTTTCAACACTAACACAAGTGCGAAAAGTGTTTTTTCCACACTAATACAAGTGCAAAAGTGGTTTCCTGCACCAACACAAGTGCGAAAAGTGGTTTTTCAACACTAACACAATTGCGAAAAGTGGTTTTTCAACACTAACACAAGTGCGAAAAGTGGTTTTTCCACACTAATACAAGTGCAAAAGTGGTTTCCTGCACCAACACAAGTGCGAAAAGTGGTTTTTCAACACTAACACAAGTGCAAAAAGTGGTTTTTCAACACTAACACAAGTGCGAAAAGTGGTTTTTCAACACTAACACAATTGCGAAAAGTGTTTTTTCCACACTAATACAAGTGCAAAAGTGGTTTCCTGCACCAACACAAGTGCGAAAAGTAGTTTTTCAACACTAACACAAGTGCGAAAAGTGTTTTTTCAACACTAACACAAGTGCGAAAAGTGTTTTTTCCACACTAATACAAGTGCAAAAGTGGTTTCCTGCACCAACACAAGTGCGAAAAGTGGTTTTTCAACACTAACACAAGTGCGAAAAGTGTTTTTTCAACACTAACACAAGTGCAAAAAGTGGTTTTTCAACACTAACACAAGTGCGAAAAGTGGTTTTTCAACACTAACACAAGTGCGAAAAGTGTTTTTTCCACACTAATACAAGTGCAAAAGTGGTTTCCTGCACCAACACAAGTGCGAAAAGTGGTTTTTCAACACTAACACAAGTGCGAAAAGTGGTTTTTCAACACTAACATGAGTGCGAAAAGTGGTTTTTCAACACTAACACAAGTGCGAAAAGTGGTTTTTCCACACTAATACAAGTGCAAAAGTGGTTTCCTGCACCAACACAAGTGCAAAAAGTGGTTTTTCAACACTAACACAAGTGCGAAAAGTGGTTTTTCCACACTAATACAAGTGCAAAAGTGGTTTCGTGCACCAACACAAGTGCGAAAAGTGGTTTTTCAACACTAACACAAGTGCGAAAAGTGGTTTTTCAACACTAACACAAGTGCGAAAAGTGTTTTTTCCACACTAATACAAGTGCAAAAGTGGTTTCCTGCACCAACACAAGTGCGAAAAGTGGTTTTTCAACACTAACACAAGTGCGAAAAGTGGTTTTTCAACACTAACACAAGTGCGAAAAGTGGTTTTTCAACACTAACACAAGTGCGAAAAGTGGTTTTTCCACACTAATACAAGTGCAAAAGTGGTTTCCTGCACCAACACAAGTGCGAAAAGTGGTTTTTCAACACAAACACAAGTTCGAAAAGTGGTTTTTCAACACTATCACAAGTGCAAAAAGTGTTTTTTCCACACTAATACAAGTGCAAAAGTGGTTTCCTGCACCAACACAAGTGCGAAAAGTGATTTTTCAACACTAACACAAGTGCGAAAAGTGGTTTTTCAACACTAACACAAGTGAGAAAAGTGGTCTTTCAACACTATCACAAGTGCAAAAAGTGTTTTTTCCACACTAGTAGAAGTGCAAAAGTGGTTTCCTGCACCAACACAAGTGCGAAAAGTGGTTTTTCAACACTAACACAAGTGCGAAAAGTGGTTTTTCAACACTAACACAAGTGCGAAAGGTGGTTTTTCAACACTAACACAAGTGCGAAAAGTGGTTTTTCAACACTAACACAAGTGCGAAAAGTGGTTTTTCAACACTAACACAAGTGCGAAAAGTGGTTTTTCCACACTAATACAAGTGCAAAAGTGGTTTCCTGCACCAACACAAGTGCGAAAAGTGGTTTTTCAACACTAACACAAGTGCGAAAAGTTGTTTTTCAACACTAACACAAGTGCGAAAAGTGGTTTTTCCACACTAATACAAGTGCAAAAGTGGTTTCCTGCACCAACACAAGTGCGAAAAGTTGTTTTTCAACACTAACACAAGTGCGAAAAGTGGTTTTTCAACACTAACACAAGTGCGAAAAGTGTTTTTTCCACACGAATACAAGTGCAAAGGTGGTTTCCTGCACCAACACAAGTGCGAAAAGTGGTTTTTCAACACTAACACAAGTGCGAAAAGTGGTTTTTCAACACTATCACAAGTGCAAAAAGTGTTTTTTCCACACTAATACAAGTGCAAAAGTGTTTTCCTGCACCAGCACAAGTGCAAAAAGTGGTTTTTCAACACTATCACAAGTGCAAAAAGTGGTTTTTCAACACTAATACAAGTGTGAAAAGTGTTTTTTCAACACTAACACAAGTGCAAAAAGTGTTTTTTCCACAATAATACAAGTGCAAAAGTGGTTTCCTGCACCAACACAAGTGCGAAAAGTGGTTTTTCAACACTAACACAAGTGCGAAAAGTGGTTTTTCAACACTAACACAAGTGCGAAAAGTGGTTTTTCAACACTAACACAAGTGCGAAAAGTGGTTTTTCAACACTAACACAAGTGCGAAAAGTGTTTTTTCCACACTAATACAAGTGCAAAGGTGGTTTCCTGCACCAACACAAGTGCGAAAAGTGGTTTTTCAACACTAATGCAAGTGCGAAAAGTGGTTTTTCAACACTATCACAAGTGCAAAAAGTGTTTTTTCCACACTAATACAAGTGCAAAAGTGTTTTCCTGCACCAACACAAGTGCGAAAAGTGGTTTTTCAACACTATCACAAGTGCAAAAAGTGGTTTTTCAACACTAACACAAGTGCGAAAAGTCGTTTTTCCACACTAATACAAGTGCAAAAGTGGTTTCCTGCACCATCACAAGTGCGAAAAGTGGTTTTTCAACACTAACACAAGTGCGAAAAGTGGTTTTTCAACACTAACACAAGTGCGAAAAGTGTTTTTTCCACACTAATACAAGTGCAAAAGTGGTTTCCTGCACCAACACAAGTGCGAAAAGTGGTTTTTCAACACTAACACAATTGCAAAAAGTGGTTTTTCAACACTAACACAAGTGCGAAAAGTGGTTTTTCCACACTAATACAAGTGCAAAAGTGGTTTCCTGCACCAACACAAGTGCGAAAAGTGGTTTTTCAACACTAACACAAGTGCAAAAAGTGGTTTTTCAACACTAACACAAGTGCGAAAAGTGGTTTTTCAACACTAACACAAGTGCGAAAAGTGTTTTTTCCACACTAATACAAGTGCAAAAGTGGTTTCCTGCACCAACACAAGTGCGAAAAGTGGTTTTTCAACACTAACACTAGTGCGAAAAGTGGTTTTTCAACACTAACACAAGTGCGAAAAGTGTTTTTTCAACACTAACACAAGTGCGAAAAGTGTTTTTTCCACACTAATACAAGTGCAAAGGTGGTTTCCTGCACCAACACAAGTGCGAAAAGTGGTTTTTCAACACTAACACAAGTGCGAAAAGTGGTTTTTCAACACTAACACAAGTGCGAAAAGTGGTTTTTCCACACTAATACAAGTGCAAAAGTGGTTTCCTGCACCAACACAAGTGCGAAAAGTTGTTTTTCAACACTAACACAAGTGCGAAAAGTGGTTTTTCAACACTAACACAAGTGCGAAAAGTGTTTTTTCCACACTAATACAAGTGCAAAGGTGGTTTCCTGCACCAACACAAGTGCGAAAAGTGGTTTTTCAACACTAACACAAGTGCGAAAAGTGGTTTTTCAACACTATCACAAGTGCAAAAAGTGTTTTTTCCACACTAATACAAGTGCAAAAGTGTTTTCCTGCACCAGCACAAGTGCAAAAAGTGGTTTTTCAACACTATCACAAGTGCAAAAAGTGGTTTTTCAACACTAACACAAGTGTGAAAAGTGTTTTTTCAACACTAACACAAGTGCAAAAAGTGTTTTTTCCACAATAATACAAGTGCAAAAGTGGTTTCCTGCACCAACACAAGTGCGAAAAGTGGTTTTTCAACACTAACACAAGTGCGAAAAGTGGTTTTTCAACACTAACAGAAGTGCAAAAAGTGGTTTTTCCACACTAATACAAGTGCAAAAGTGGTTTCCTGCACCAACACAAGTGCGAAAAGTGGTTTTTCAACACTAACACAAGTGCGAAAAGTGGTTTTTCAACACTAACACAAGTGCGAAAAGTGGTTTTTCAACACTAACACAAGTGCGAAAAGTGGTTTTTCAACACTAACACAAGTGCGAAAAGTGTTTTTTCACACTAATACAAGTGCAAAGGTGGTTTCCTGCACCAACACAAGTGCGAAAAGTGGTTTTTCAACACTAATGCAAGTGCGAAAAGTGGTTTTTCAACACTATCACAAGTGCAAAAAGTGTTTTTTCCACACTAATACAAGTGCAAAAGTGTTTTCCTGCACCAACACAAGTGCGAAAAGTGGTTTTTCAACACTATCACAAGTGCAAAAAGTGGTTTTTCAACACTAACACAAGTGCGAAAAGTCGTTTTTCCACACTAATACAAGTGCAAAAGTGGTTTCCTGCACCAACACAAGTGCGAAAAGTGTTTTTTCAACACTAACACAAGTGCGAAAAGTGGTTTTTCAACACTAACACAAGTGCGAAAAGTGTTTTTTCCACACTAATACAAGTGCAAAAGTGGTTTCCTGCACCAACACAAGTGCGAAAAGTGGTTTTTCAACACTAACACAATTGCAAAAAGTGGTTTTTCAACACTAACACAAGTGCGAAAAGTGGTTTTTCCACACTAATACAAGTGCAAAAGTGGTTTCCTGCACCAACACAAGTGCGAAAAGTGGTTTTTCAACACTAACACAAGTGCAAAAAGTGGTTTTTCAACACTAACACAAGTGCGAAAAGTGGTTTTTCAACACTAACACAAGTGCGAAAAGTGTTTTTTCCACACTAATACAAGTGCAAAAGTGGTTTCCTGCACCAACACAAGTGCGAAAAGTGGTTTTTCAACACTAACACAAGTGCAAAAAGTGGTTTTTCAACACTAACACAAGTGCGAAAAGTGGTTTTTCAACACTAACACAAGTGCGAAAAGTGTTTTTTCCACACTAATACAAGTGCAAAAGTGGTTTCCTGCACCAACACAAGTGCGAAAAGTAGTTTTTCAACACTAACACAAGTGCGAAAAGTGTTTTTTCAACACTAACACAAGTGCGAAAAGTGTTTTTTCCACACTAATACAAGTGCAAAAGTGGTTTCCTGCACCAACACAAGTGCGAAAAGTGGTTTTTCAACACTAACACAAGTGCGAAAAGTGGTTTTTCCACACTAATACAAGTGCAAAAGTGGTTTCGTGCACCAACACAAGTGCGAAAAGTGGTTTTTCAACACTAACACAAGTGCGAAAAGTGGTTTTTCAACACTAACACAAGTGCGAAAAGTGTTTTTTCCACACTAATACAAGTGCAAAAGTGGTTTCCTGCACCAACACAAGTGCGAAAAGTGGTTTTTCAACACTAACACAAGTGCGAAAAGTGGTTTTTCAACACTAACACAAGTGCGAAAAGTGGTTTTTCAACACTAACACAAGTGCGAAAAGTGGTTTTTCAACACTAACACAAGTGCGAAAAGTGGTTTTTCCACACTAATACAAGTGCAAAAGTGGTTTCCTGCACCAACACAAGTGCGAAAAGTGGTTTTTCAACACAAACACAAGTTCGAAAAGTGGTTTTTCAACACTATCACAAGTGCAAACAGTGTTTTTTCCACACTAATACAAGTGCAAAAGTGGTTTCCTGCACCAACACAAGTGCGAAAAGTGATTTTTCAACACTAACACAAGTGCGAAAAGTGGTTTTTCAACACTAACACAAGTGAGAAAAGTGGTCTTTCAACACTATCACAAGTGCAAAAAGTGTTTTTTCCACACTAGTACAAGTGCAAAAGTGGTTTCCTGCACCAACACAAGTGCGAAAAGTGGTTTTTCAACACTAACACAAGTGCGAAAAGTGTTTTTTCAACACTAACACAAGTGCAAAAAGTGTTTTTTCCACAATAATACAAGTGCAAAAGTGGTTTCCTGCACCAACACAAGTGCGAAAAGTGGTTTTTCAACACTAACACAAGTGCGAAAAGTGGTTTTTCAACACTAACAGAAGTGCAAAAAGTGGTTTTTCCACACTAATACAAGTGCAAAAGTGGTTTCCTGCACCAACACAAGTGCGAAAAGTGGTTTTTCAACACTAACACAAGTGCGAAAAGTGGTTTTTCAACACTAACACAAGTGCGAAAAGTGGTTTTTCAACACTAACACAAGTGCGAAAAGTGGTTTTTCAACACTAACACAAGTGCGAAAAGTGTTTTTTCCACACTAATACAAGTGCAAAGGTGGTTTCCTGCACCAACACAAGTGCGAAAAGTGGTTTTTCAACACTAATGCAAGTGCGAAAAGTGGTTTTTCAACACTATCACAAGTGCAAAAAGTGTTTTTTCCACACTAATACAAGTGCAAAAGTGTTTTCCTGCACCAACACAAGTGCGAAAAGTGGTTTTTCAACACTATCACAAGTGCAAAAAGTGGTTTTTCAACACTAACACAAGTGCGAAAAGTCGTTTTTCCACACTAATACAAGTGCAAAAGTGGTTTCCTGCACCAACACAAGTGCGAAAAGTGGTTTTTCAACACTAACACAAGTGCGAAAAGTGGTTTTTCAACACTAACACAAGTGCGAAAAGTGTTTTTTCCACACTAATACAAGTGCAAAAGTGGTTTCCTGCACCAACACAAGTGCGAAAAGTGGTTTTTCAACACTAACACAATTGCGAAAAGTGGTTTTTCAACACTAACACAAGTGCGAAAAGTGGTTTTTCCACACTAATACAAGTGCAAAAGTGGTTTCCTGCACCAACACAAGTGCGAAAAGTGGTTTTTCAACACTAACACAAGTGCAAAAAGTGGTTTTTCAACACTAACACAAGTGCGAAAAGTGGTTTTTCAACACTAACACAAGTGCGAAAAGTGTTTTTTCCACACTAATACAAGTGCAAAAAAGTGGTTTCCTGCACCAACACAAGTGCGAAAAGTAGTTTTTCACACTAACACAAGTGCGAAAAGTGTTTTTTCAACACTAACACAGTGCGAAAAAGTGTTTTTTCCACACTAATACAAGTGCAAAAGTGGTTTCCTGCACCAACACAAGTGCGAAAAGTGGTTTTTCAACACTAACACAAGTGCGAAAAGTGTTTTTTCAACACTAACACAAGTGCAAAAAGTGGTTTTTCAACACTAACACAAGTGCGAAAAGTGGTTTTTCAACACTAACACAAGTGCGAAAAGTGTTTTTTCCACACTAATACAAGTGCAAAAGTGGTTTCCTGCACCAACACAAGTGCGAAAAGTGGTTTTTCAACATAACACAAGTGCGAAAAGTGGTTTTTCAACACTAACATGAGTGCGAAAAGTGGTTTTTCAACACTAACACAAGTGCGAAAAGTGGTTTTTCACACTAATACAAGTGCAAAAGTGGTTTCCTGCACCAACACAAGTGCAAAAAGTGGTTTTTCAACACTAACACAAGTGCGAAAAGTGGTTTTTCCACACTAATACAAGTGCAAAAGTGGTTTCGTGCACCAACACAAGTGCGAAAAGTGGTTTTTCAACACTAACACAAGTGCGAAAAGTGGTTTTTCAACACTAACACAAGTGCGAAAAGTGTTTTTTCCACACTAATACAAGTGCAAAAGTGGTTTCCTGCACCAACACAAGTGCGAAAAGTGGTTTTTCAACACTAACACAAGTGCGAAAAGTGGTTTTTCAACACTAACACAAGTGCGAAAAGTGGTTTTTCAACACTAACACAAGTGCGAAAAGTGGTTTTTCCACACTAATACAAGTGCAAAAGTGGTTTCCTGCACCAACACAAGTGCGAAAAGTGGTTTTTCAACACAAACACAAGTTCGAAAAGTGGTTTTTCAACACTATCACAAGTGCAAAAAGTGTTTTTTCCACACTAATACAAGTGCAAAAGTGGTTTCCTGCACCAACACAAGTGCGAAAAGTGATTTTTCAACACTAACACAAGTGCGAAAAGTGGTTTTTCAACACTAACACAAGTGAGAAAAGTGGTCTTTCAACACTATCACAAGTGCAAAAAGTGTTTTTTCCACACTAGTAGAAGTGCAAAAGTGGTTTCCTGCACCAACACAAGTGCGAAAAGTGGTTTTTCAACACTAACACAAGTGCGAAAAGTGGTTTTTCAACACTAACACAAGTGCGAAAGGTGGTTTTTCAACACTAACACAAGTGCGAAAAGTGGTTTTTCAACACTAACACAAGTGCGAAAAGTGGTTTTTCAACACTAACACAAGTGCGAAAAGTGGTTTTTCCACACTAATACAAGTGCAAAAGTGGTTTCCTGCACCAACACAAGTGCGAAAAGTGGTTTTTCAACACTAACACAAGTGCGAAAAGTGGTTTTTCAACACTAACACAAGTGCGAAAAGTGGTTTTTCCACACTAATACAAGTGCAAAAGTGGTTTCCTGCACCAACACAAGTGCGAAAAGTTGTTTTTCAACACTAACACAAGTGCGAAAAGTGGTTTTTCAACACTAACACAAGTGCGAAAAGTGTTTTTTCCACACGAATACAAGTGCAAAGGTGGTTTCCTGCACCAACACAAGTGCGAAAAGTGGTTTTTCAACACTAACACAAGTGCGAAAAGTGGTTTTTCAACACTATCACAAGTGCAAAAAGTGTTTTTTCCACACTAATACAAGTGCAAAAGTGTTTTCCTGCACCAGCACAAGTGCAAAAAGTGGTTTTTCAACACTATCACAAGTGCAAAAAGTGGTTTTTCAACACTAATACAAGTGTGAAAAGTGTTTTTTCAACACTAACACAAGTGCAAAAAGTGTTTTTTCCACAATAATACAAGTGCAAAAGTGGTTTCCTGCACCAACACAAGTGCGAAAAGTGGTTTTTCAACACTAACACAAGTGCGAAAAGTGGTTTTTCAACACTAACACAAGTGCGAAAAGTGGTTTTTCAACACTAACACAAGTGCGAAAAGTGGTTTTTCAACACTAACACAAGTGCGAAAAGTGTTTTTTCCACACTAATACAAGTGCAAAGGTGGTTTCCTGCACCAACACAAGTGCGAAAAGTGGTTTTTCAACACTAATGCAAGTGCGAAAAGTGGTTTTTCAACACTATCACAAGTGCAAAAAGTGTTTTTTCCACACTAATACAAGTGCAAAAGTGTTTTCCTGCACCAACACAAGTGCGAAAAGTGGTTTTTCAACACTATCACAAGTGCAAAAAGTGGTTTTTCAACACTAACACAAGTGCGAAAAGTCGTTTTTCCACACTAATACAAGTGCAAAAGTGGTTTCCTGCACCAGCACAAGTGCGAAAAGTGGTTTTTCAACACTAACACAAGTGCGAAAAGTGGTTTTTCAACACTAACACAAGTGCGAAAAGTGTTTTTTCCACACTAATACAAGTGCAAAAGTGGTTTCCTGCACCAACACAAGTGCGAAAAGTGGTTTTTCAACACTAACACAATTGCAAAAAGTGGTTTTTCAACACTAACACAAGTGCGAAAAGTGGTTTTTCCACACTAATACAAGTGCAAAAGTGGTTTCCTGCACCAACACAAGTGCGAAAAGTGGTTTTTCAACACTAACACAAGTGCAAAAAGTGGTTTTTCAACACTAACACAAGTGCGAAAAGTGGTTTTTCAACACTAACACAAGTGCGAAAAGTGTTTTTTCCACACTAATACAAGTGCAAAAGTGGTTTCCTGCACCAACACAAGTGCGAAAAGTGGTTTTTCAACACTAACACTAGTGCGAAAAGTGGTTTTTCAACACTAACACAAGTGCGAAAAGTGTTTTTTCAACACTAACACAAGTGCGAAAAGTGTTTTTTCCACACTAATACAAGTGCAAAGGTGGTTTCCTGCACCAACACAAGTGCGAAAAGTGGTTTTTCAACACTAACACAAGTGCGATAAGTGGTTTTTCCACACTAATACAAGTGCAAAAGTGGTTTCCTGCACCAACACAAGTGCGAAATGTGGTTTTTCAACACTAACACAAGTGCGAAAAGTGTTTTTTCCACACTAATACAAGTGCAAAAGTGGTTTCCTGCACCAACACAAGTGCGAAAAGTGGTTTTTCAACACTAACACAAGTGCGAAAAGTGGTTTTTCAACACTAACACAAGTGCGAAAAGTGGTTTTTCAACACTAACACAAGTGCGAAAAGTGATTTTTCCACACTAATACAAGTGCAAAAGTGGTTTCCTGCACCAACACAAGTGCGAAAAGTGGTTTTTCAACACTAACAAAAGTGCGAAAAGTGGTTTTTCAACACTATCACAAGTGCAAAAAGTCTTTTTTCCACACTAATACAAGTGCAAAAGTGGTTTCCTGCACATACACAAGTGCGAAAAGTGGTTTTTCAACACTAACACAAGTGCGAAAATTGGCTTTTCAACACTAACACAAGTGCGAAAAGTGGTTTTTCCACACTAATACAAGTGCAAAAGTGGTTTCCTGCACCAACACAAGTGCGAAAAGTGGCTTTTCAACACTAACACAAGTGCGAAAAGTGGTTTTTCAACACTAACACAAGTGCGAAAAGTGGTTTTTCAACACTAACACAAGTGCGAAAAGTGTTTTTTCCACACTAATACAAGTGCAATAGTGGTTTCCTGCACCAACACAAGTGCGAAAAGTGGTTTTTCAACACTAACACAAGTGCGAAATGTGGTTTTTCATCACTATGACAAGTGCAAAAAGTGTTTTTTCCACACTAATACAAGTGCAAAAGTGGCTTCCTGCACCAACACAAGTGCGAAAAGTGGTTTTTCAACACTAACACAAGTGCGAAAAGTGGTTTTTCAACACTAACACAAGTGCGAAAAGTAATTTTTCTACACTAACACAAGTGCGAAAAGTATTTTTTCCACACTAATACAAGTGCAAAAGTGGTTTCCTGCACCAACACAAGTGCGAAAAGTGGTTTTTCAACACTAACACAAGTGCGAAAAGTGGTTTTTCAACACTCACACAAGTGCGAAAAGTGGTTTTTCAACACTATCACAAGTGCAGAAAGTGTTTTTTCCACACTAATACAAGTGCAAAAGTGGTTTCCTGCACCAACACAAGTGCGAAAAGTGGTTTTTCAACACTAACACAAGTGCGAAAAGTGGTTTTTCAACACTATCACAAGTGCAAAAAGTGTTTCTTCCACACTAATACAAGTGCAAAAGTGGTTTCCTGCTCCAACACAAGTGCAAAAAGTGGTTTTTCAACACTAACACAAGTGCGAAAAGTGGTTTTTCAACACTAACACAAGTGCGAAAAGTGGTTTTTCAACAATAACACAAGTGCGAAAAGTGGTTTTTCAACACTAACACAAGTGCGAAAAGTTGTTTTTCAACACTATCACAAGTGCAAAAAGTGTTTTTTCCACACTAATACAAGTGCAAAAGTGGTTTCCTGCACCAACACAAGTGCGAAAAGTGGTTTTTCAACACTAACACAAGTGCGAAAAGTGGTTTTTCAACACTAACACAAGTCCGAAAAGTGTTTTTTCAACACTAACACAAGTGCGAAAAGTGGTTTCCTGCACCAACACAAGTGCGAAAAGTGGTTTTTCAACACTAACACAAGTGCGAAAAGTGGTTTTTCAACACTATCACAAGTGCAAAAAGTGTTTTTTCCACACTAATACAAGTGCAAAAGTGGTTTCCTGCACCAACACAAGTGCGAAAAGTGGTTTTTCAACACTAACACAAGTGCGAAAAGTGGTTTTTCAACACTAACACAAGTCCGAAAAGTGTTTTTTCAACACTAACACAAGTGCGAAAAGTGGTTTCCTGCACCAACACAAGTGCGAAAGGTGGTTTTTCAACACTATCACAAGTGCAAAAAGTGCTTTTTCCACACTAATACAAGTGCAAAAGTGGTTTCCTGCTCCAAAACAAGTGCGAAAAGTGGTTTTTCAACACTAACACAAGTGCGAAAAGTGGTTTTTCAACACTAACACAAGTGCGAAAAGTGGTTTTTCAACACTAATACAAGTGCGAAAAGTGGTTTTTCAACACTATCACAAGTGCAAAAAGTGTTTTTCCACACTATTACAAGTGCAAATGTGGTTTCCTGCACCAACACAAGTGCGAAAAGTGGTTTTTCAACACTAACACAAGTGCGAAAAGTGGTTTTTCAACACTAACACAAGTGCGATAAGTGGTTTCCTGCACCAACACAAGTGCGAAAAGTGGTTTTTCAACACTAACACAAGTGCGAAAAGTGGTTTTTCAACACAAACACAAGTGCGAAAAGTGGTTTTTCAACACTAACACAAGTGCGATAAGTGGTTTCCTGCACCAACACAAGTGCGAAAAGTGGTTTTTCAACACTAACACAAGTGCGAAAAGTGGTTTTTCAACACTATCACAAGTGCAAAAAGTGTTTTTTCCACACTAATACAAGTGCAAAAGTGGTTTCCTGCACCAACACAAGTGCGAAAAGTGGTTTTTCAACACTAACACAAGTGCGAAAAGTTGTTTTTCAACACTAACACAAGTGCGAAAAGTGATTTTTCAACACTAACACAAGTGCAAAAAGTGGTTTTTTCCACACTAATACAAGTGCAAAAGTGGTTTCCTGCACCAACACAAGTGCGAAAAGTGGTTTTTCAACACTAACACAAGTGTGAAAAGTGGTTTTTCAACACTATCACAAGTGCAAAAAGTGTTTTTTCCACACTAATACAAGTGCAATAGTGGTTTCCTGCACCAACACAAGTGCGAAAAGTGGCTTTTCAACACTAACACAAGTGCGAAAAGTGGTTTTTCAACACTAACACAAGTGCGAAAAGTGGTTTTTCAACACTAACACAAGTGCGAAAAGTGTTTTTTCCACACTAATACAAGTGCAATAGTGGTTTCCTGCACCAACACAAGTGCGAAAAGTGGTTTTTCAACACTAACACAAGTGCGAAATGTGGTTTTTCATCACTATGTTAAGTGCAAAAAGTGTTTTTTCCACACTAATACAAGTGCAAAAGTGGCTTCCTGCACCAACACAAGTGCGAAAAGTGGTTTTTCAACACTAACACAAGTGCGAAAAGTGGTTTTTCAACACTAACACAAGTGCGAAAAGTGGTTTTTCTACACTAACACAAGTGCGAAAAGTATTTTTTCCACACTAATACAAGTGCAAAAGTGGTTTCCTGCACCAACACAAGTGCGAAAAGTGGTTTTTCAACACTAACACAAGTGCGAAAAGTGGTTTTTCAACACTCACACAAGTGCGAAAAGTGGTTTTTCAACACTATCACAAGTGCAGAAAGTGTTTTTTCCACACTAATACAAGTGCAAAAGTGGTTTCCTGCACCAACACAAGTGCGAAAAGTGGTTTTTCAACACTAACACAAGTGCGAAAAGTGGTTTTTCAACACTATCACAAGTGCAAAAAAGTGTTTCTTCCACACTAATACAAGTGCAAAAGTGGTTTCCTGCTCCAACACAAGTGCAAAAAGTGGTTTTTCAACACTAACACAAGTGCGAAAAGTGGTTTTTCAACACTAACACAAGTGCGAAAAGTGGTTTTTCAACAATAACACAAGTGCGAAAAGTGGTTTTTCAACACTAACACAAGTGCGAAAAGTTGTTTTTCAACACTATCACAAGTGCAAAAAGTGTTTTTTCCACACTAATACAAGTGCAAAAGTGGTTTCCTGCACCAACACAAGTGCGAAAAGTGGTTTTTCAACACTAACACAAGTGCGAAAAGTGGTTTTTCAACACTAACACAAGTCCGAAAAGTGTTTTTTCAACACTAACACAAGTGCGAAAAGTGGTTTCCTGCACCAACACAAGTGCGAAAAGTGGTTTTTCAACACTAACACAAGTGCGAAAAGTGGTTTTTCAACACTAACACAAGTGCGAAAAGTGGTTTTTCAACACTAACACAAGTGCAAAAAGTGTTTTTTCCACACTAATACAAGTGCAAAAGTGGTTTCCTGCACCAACACAAGTGCGAAAAGTGGTTTTTCAACACTAACACAAGTGCGAAAAGTGGTTTTTCAACACTAACACAAGTCCGAAAAGTGTTTTTTCAACACTAACACAAGTGCGAAAAGTGGTTTCCTGCACCAACACAAGTGCGAAAGGTGGTTTTTCAACACTATCACAAGTGCAAAAAGTGCTTTTTCCACACTAATACAAGTGCAAAAGTGGTTTCCTGCTCCAACACAAGTGCGAAAAGTGGTTTTTCAACACTAACACAAGTGCGAAAAGTGGTTTTTCAACACTAACACAAGTGCGAAAAGTGGTTTTTCAACACTAACACAAGTGCGAAAAGTGGTTTTTCAACACTATCACAAGTGCAAAAAGTGTTTTTCCACACTATTACAAGTGCAAATGTGGTTTCCTGCACCAACACAAGTGCGAAAAGTGGTTTTTCAACACTAACACAAGTGCGAAAAGTGGTTTTTCAACACTAACACAAGTGCGAAAATTGGCTTTTCAACACTAACACAAGTGCGAAAAGTGGTTTTTCCACACTAATACAAGTGCAAAAGTGGTTTCCTGCACCAACACAAGTGCGAAAAGTGGCTTTTCAACACTAACACAAGTGCGAAAAGTGGTTTTTCAACACTAACACAAGTGCGAAAAGTGGTTTTTCAACACTAACACAAGTGCGAAAAGTGTTTTTTCCACACTAATACAAGTGCAATAGTGGTTTCCTGCACCAACACAAGTGCGAAAAGTGGTTTTTCAACACTAACACAAGTGCGAAATGTGGTTTTTCATCACTATGACAAGTGCAAAAAGTGTTTTTTCCACACTAATACAAGTGCAAAAGTGGCTTCCTGCACCAACACAAGTGCGAAAAGTGGTTTTTCAACACTAACACAAGTGCGAAAAGTGGTTTTTCAACACTAACACAAGTGCGAAAAGTAATTTTTCTACACTAACACAAGTGCGAAAAGTAATTTTTCTACACTAACACAAGTGCGAAAAGTATTTTTTCCACACTAATACAACTGCAAAAGTGGTTTCCTGCACCAACACAAGTGCGAAAAGTGGTTTTTCAACACTAACACAAGTGCGAAAAGTGGTTTTTCAACACTCACACAAGTGCGAAAAGTGGTTTTTCAACACTATCACAAGTGCAGAAAGTGTTTTTTCCACACTAATACAAGTGCAAAAGTGGTTTCCTGCACCAACACAAGTGCGAAAAGTGGTTTTTCAACACTAACACAAGTGCGAAAAGTGGTTTTTCAACACTATCACAAGTGCAAAAAGTGTTTCTTCCACACTAATACAAGTGCAAAAGTGGTTTCCTGCTCCAACACAAGTGCAAAAAGTGGTTTTTCAACACTAACACAAGTGCGAAAAGTGGTTTTTCAACACTAACACAAGTGCGAAAAGTGGTTTTTCAACAATAACACAAGTGCGAAAAGTGGTTTTTCAACACTAACACAAGTGCGAAAAGTTGTTTTTCAACACTATCACAAGTGCAAAAAGTGTTTTTTCCACACTAATACAAGTGCAAAAGTGGTTTCCTGCACCAACACAAGTGCGAAAAGTGGTTTTTCAACACTAACACAAGTGCGAAAAGTGGTTTTTCAACACTAACACAAGTCCGAAAAGTGTTTTTTCAACACTAACACAAGTGCGAAAAGTGGTTTCCTGCACCAACACAAGTGCGAAAAGTGGTTTTTCAACACTAACACAAGTGCGAAAAGTGGTTTTTCAACACTATCACAAGTGCAAAAAGTGTTTTTTCCACACTAATACAAGTGCAAAAGTGGTTTCCTGCACCAACACAAGTGCGAAAAGTGGTTTTTCAACACTAACACAAGTGCGAAAAGTGGTTTTTCAACACTAACACAAGTCCGAAAAGTGTTTTTTCAACACTAACACAAGTGCGAAAAGTGGTTTCCTGCACCAACACAAGTGCGAAAGGTGGTTTTTCAACACTATCACAAGTGCAAAAAGTGCTTTTTCCACACTAATACAAGTGCAAAAGTGGTTTCCTGCTCCAACACAAGTGCGAAAAGTGGTTTTTCAACACTAACACAAGTGCGAAAAGTGGTTTTTCAACACTAACACAAGTGCGAAAAGTGGTTTTTCAACACTAACACAAGTGCGAAAAGTGGTTTTTCAACACTATCACAAGTGCAAAAAGTGTTTTTCCACACTATTACAAGTGCAAATGTGGTTTCCTGCACCAACACAAGTGCGAAAAGTGGTTTTTCAACACTAACACAAGTGCGAAAAGTGGTTTTTCAACACTAACACAAGTGCGATAAGTGGTTTCCTGCACCAACACAAGTGCGAAAAGTGGTTTTTCAACACTAACACAAGTGCGAAAAGTGGTTTTTCAACACAAACACAAGTGCGAAAAGTGGTTTTTCAACACTAACACAAGTGCGATAAGTGGTTTCCTGCACCAACACAAGTGCGAAAAGTGGTTTTTCAACACTAACACAAGTGCGAAAAGTGGTTTTTCAACACTATCACAAGTGCAAAAAGTGTTTTTTCCACACTAATACAAGTGCAAAAGTGTTTTCCTGCACCAGCACAAGTGCAAAAAGTGGTTTTTCAACACTATCACAAGTGCAAAAAGTGGTTTTTCAACACTAACACAAGTGTGAAAAGTGTTTTTTCAACACTAACACAAGTGCAAAAAGTGTTTTTTCCACAATAATACAAGTGCAAAAGTGGTTTCCTGCACCAACACAAGTGCGAAAAGTGGTTTTTCAACACTAACACAAGTGCGAAAAGTGGTTTTTCAACACTAACAGAAGTGCAAAAAGTGGTTTTTCCACACTAATACAAGTGCAAAAGTGGTTTCCTGCACCAACACAAGTGCGAAAAGTGGTTTTTCAACACTAACACAAGTGCGAAAAGTGGTTTTTCAACACTAACACAAGTGCGAAAAGTGGTTTTTCAACACTAACACAAGTGCGAAAAGTGGTTTTTCAACACTAACACAAGTGCGAAAAGTGTTTTTTCACACTAATACAAGTGCAAAGGTGGTTTCCTGCACCAACACAAGTGCGAAAAGTGGTTTTTCAACACTAATGCAAGTGCGAAAAGTGGTTTTTCAACACTATTACAAGTGCAAAAAGTGTTTTTTCCACACTAATACAAGTGCAAAAGTGTTTTCCTGCACCAACACAAGTGCGAAAAGTGGTTTTTCAACACTATCACAAGTGCAAAAAGTGGTTTTTCAACACTAACACAAGTGCGAAAAGTCGTTTTTCCACACTAATACAAGTGCAAAAGTGGTTTCCTGCACCAACACAAGTGCGAAAAGTGGTTTTTCAACACTAACACAAGTGCGAAAAGTGGTTTTTCAACACTAACACAAGTGCGAAAAGTGTTTTTTCCACACTAATACAAGTGCAAAAGTGGTTTCCTGCACCAACACAAGTGCGAAAAGTGGTTTTTCAACACTAACACAATTGCAAAAAGTGGTTTTTCAACACTAACACAAGTGCAAAAAGTGGTTTTTCCACACTAATACAAGTGCAAAAGTGGTTTCCTGCACCAACACAAGTGCGAAAAGTGGTTTTTCAACACTAACACAAGTGCAAAAAGTGGTTTTTCAACACTAACACAAGTGCGAAAAGTGGTTTTTCAACACTAACACAAGTGCGAAAAGTGTTTTTTCCACACTAATACAAGTGCAAAAGTGGTTTCCTGCACCAACACAAGTGCGAAAAGTGGTTTTTCAACACTAACACAAGTGCAAAAAGTGGTTTTTCAACACTAACACAAGTGCGAAAAGTGGTTTTTCAACACTAACACAAGTGCGAAAAGTGTTTTTTCCACACTAATACAAGTGCAAAAGTGGTTTCCTGCACCAACACAAGTGCGAAAAGTAGTTTTTCAACACTAACACAAGTGCGAAAAGTGTTTTTTCAACACTAACACAAGTGCGAAAAGTGTTTTTTCCACACTAATACAAGTGCAAAAGTGGTTTCCTGCACCAACACAAGTGCGAAAAGTGGTTTTTCAACACTAACACAAGTGCGAAAAGTGTTTTTTCAACACTAACACAAGTGCGAAAAGTGGTTTTTCAACACTAACACAAGTGCGAAAAGTGGTTTTTCAACACTAACACAAGTGCGAAAAGTGGTTTTTCAACACTAACACAAGTGCGAAAAGTGTTTTTTCCACACTAATACAAGTGCAAAAGTGGTTTCCTGCACCAACACAAGTGCGAAAAGTGGTTTTTCAACACTAACACAAGTGCGAAAAGTGGTTTTTCAACACTAACATGAGTGCGAAAAGTGGTTTCGTGCACCAACACAAGTGCAAAAGTGGTTTCCTGCACCAACACAAGTGCAAAAAGTGGTTTTTCAACACTAACACAAGTGCGAAAAGTGGTTTTTCCACACTAATACAAGTGCAAAAGTGGTTTCGTGCACCAACACAAGTGCGAAAAGTGGTTTTTCAACACTAACACAAGTGCGAAAAGTGGTTTTTCAACACTAACACAAGTGCGAAAAGTGTTTTTTCCACACTAATACAAGTGCAAAAGTGGTTTCCTGCACCAACACAAGTGCGAAAAGTGGTTTTTCAACACTAACACAAGTGCGAAAAGTGGTTTTTCAACACTAACACAAGTGCGAAAAGTGGTTTTTCAACACTAACACAAGTGCGAAAAGTGGTTTTTCCACACTAATACAAGTGCAAAAGTGGTTTCCTGCACCAACACAAGTGCGAAAAGTGGTTTTTCAACACAAACACAAGTTCGAAAAGTGGTTTTTCAACACTATCACAAGTGCAAACAGTGTTTTTTCCACACTAATACAAGTGCAAAAGTGGTTTCCTGCACCAACACAAGTGCGAAAAGTGATTTTTCAACACTAACACAAGTGCGAAAAGTGGTTTTTCAACACTAACACAAGTGAGAAAAGTGGTCTTTCAACACTATCACAAGTGCAAAAAGTGTTTTTTCCACACTAGTACAAGTGCAAAAGTGGTTTCCTGCACCAACACAAGTGCGAAAAGTGGTTTTTCAACACTAACACAAGTGCGAAAAGTGTTTTTTCAACACTAACACAAGTGCAAAAAGTGTTTTTTCCACAATAATACAAGTGCAAAAGTGGTTTCCTGCACCAACACAAGTGCGAAAAGTGGTTTTTCAACACTAACACAAGTGCGAAAAGTGGTTTTTCAACACTAACAGAAGTGCAAAAAGTGGTTTTTCCACACTAATACAAGTGCAAAAGTGGTTTCCTGCACCAACACAAGTGCGAAAAGTGGTTTTTCAACACTAACACAAGTGCGAAAAGTGGTTTTTCAACACTAACACAAGTGCGAAAAGTGGTTTTTCAACACTAACACAAGTGCGAAAAGTGGTTTTTCAACACTAACACAAGTGCGAAAAGTGTTTTTTCCACACTAATACAAGTGCAAAAGTGGTTTCCTGCACCAACACAAGTGCGAAAAGTGGTTTTTCAACACTAACACAATTGCGAAAAGTGGTTTTTCAACACTAACACAAGTGCGAAAAGTGGTTTTTCCACACTAATACAAGTGCAAAAGTGGTTTCCTGCACCAACACAAGTGCGAAAAGTGGTTTTTCAACACTAACACAAGTGCAAAAAGTGGTTTTTCAACACTAACACAAGTGCGAAAAGTGGTTTTTCAACACTAACACAAGTGCGAAAAGTGTTTTTTCCACACTAATACAAGTGCAAAAGTGGTTTCCTGCACCAACACAAGTGCGAAAAGTAGTTTTTCAACACTAACACAAGTGCGAAAAGTGTTTTTTCAACACTAACACAAGTGCGAAAAGTGTTTTTTCCACACTAATACAAGTGCAAAAGTGGTTTCCTGCACCAACACAAGTGCGAAAAGTGGTTTTTCAACACTAACACAAGTGCGAAAAGTGTTTTTTCAACACTAACACAAGTGCAAAAAGTGGTTTTTCAACACTAACACAAGTGCGAAAAGTGGTTTTTCAACACTAACACAAGTGCGAAAAGTGTTTTTTCCACACTAATACAAGTGCAAAAGTGGTTTCCTGCACCAACACAAGTGCGAAAAGTGGTTTTTCAACACTAACACAAGTGCGAAAAGTGGTTTTTCAACACTAACATGAGTGCGAAAAGTGGTTTTTCAACACTAACACAAGTGCGAAAAGTGGTTTTTCCACACTAATACAAGTGCAAAAGTGGTTTCCTGCACCAACACAAGTGCAAAAAGTGGTTTTTCAACACTAACACAAGTGCGAAAAGTGGTTTTTCCACACTAATACAAGTGCAAAAGTGGTTTCGTGCACCAACACAAGTGCGAAAAGTGGTTTTTCAACACTAACACAAGTGCGAAAAGTGGTTTTTCAACACTAACACAAGTGCGAAAAGTGTTTTTTCCACACTAATACAAGTGCAAAAGTGGTTTCCTGCACCAACACAAGTGCGAAAAGTGGTTTTTCAACACTAACACAAGTGCGAAAAGTGGTTTTTCAACACTAACACAAGTGCGAAAAGTGGTTTTTCCACACTAATACAAGTGCAAAAGTGGTTTCCTGCACCAACACAAGTGCGAAAAGTGGTTTTTCAACACAAACACAAGTTCGAAAAGTGGTTTTTCAACACTATCACAAGTGCAAAAAGTGTTTTTTCCACACTAATACAAGTGCAAAAGTGGTTTCCTGCACCAACACAAGTGCGAAAAGTGATTTTTCAACACTAACACAAGTGCGAAAAGTGGTTTTTCAACACTAACACAAGTGAGAAAAGTGGTCTTTCAACACTATCACAAGTGCAAAAAGTGTTTTTTCCACACTAGTAGAAGTGCAAAAGTGGTTTCCTGCACCAACACAAGTGCGAAAAGTGGTTTTTCAACACTAACACAAGTGCGAAAAGTGGTTTTTCAACACTAACACAAGTGCGAAAGGTGGTTTTTCAACACTAACACAAGTGCGAAAAGTGGTTTTTCAACACTAACACAAGTGCGAAAAGTGGTTTTTCAACACTAACACAAGTGCGAAAAGTGGTTTTTCCACACTAATACAAGTGCAAAAGTGGTTTCCTGCACCAACACAAGTGCGAAAAGTGGTTTTTCAACACTAACACAAGTGCGAAAAGTGGTTTTTCAACACTAACACAAGTGCGAAAAGTGGTTTTTCCACACTAATACAAGTGCAAAAGTGGTTTCCTGCACCAACACAAGTGCGAAAAGTTGTTTTTCAACACTAACACAAGTGCGAAAAGTGGTTTTTCAACACTAACACAAGTGCGAAAAGTGTTTTTTCCACACGAATACAAGTGCAAAGGTGGTTTCCTGCACCAACACAAGTGCGAAAAGTGGTTTTTCAACACTAACACAAGTGCGAAAAGTGGTTTTTCAACACTATCACAAGTGCAAAAAGTGTTTTTTCCACACTAATACAAGTGCAAAAGTGTTTTCCTGCACCAGCACAAGTGCAAAAAGTGGTTTTTCAACACTATCACAAGTGCAAAAAGTGGTTTTTCAACACTAATACAAGTGTGAAAAGTGTTTTTTCAACACTAACACAAGTGCAAAAAGTGTTTTTTCCACAATAATACAAGTGCAAAAGTGGTTTCCTGCACCAACACAAGTGCGAAAAGTGGTTTTTCAACACTAACACAAGTGCGAAAAGTGGTTTTTCAACACTAACACAAGTGCGAAAAGTGGTTTTTCAACACTAACACAAGTGCGAAAAGTGGTTTTTCAACACTAACACAAGTGCGAAAAGTGTTTTTTCCACACTAATACAAGTGCAAAGGTGGTTTCCTGCACGAACACAAGTGCGAAAAGTGGTTTTTCAACACTAATGCAAGTGCGAAAAGTGGTTTTTCAACACTATCACAAGTGCAAAAAGTGTTTTTTCCACACTAATACAAGTGCAAAAGTGTTTTCCTGCACCAACACAAGTGCGAAAAGTGGTTTTTCAACACTATCACAAGTGCAAAAAGTGGTTTTTCAACACTAACACAAGTGCGAAAAGTCGTTTTTCCACACTAATACAAGTGCAAAAGTGGTTTCCTGCACCAACACAAGTGCGAAAAGTGGTTTTTCAACACTAACACAAGTGCGAAAAGTGGTTTTTCAACACTAACACAAGTGCGAAAAGTGTTTTTTCCACACTAATACAAGTGCAAAAGTGGTTTCCTGCACCAACACAAGTGCGAAAAGTGGTTTTTCAACACTAACACAATTGCAAAAAGTGGTTTTTCAACACTAACACAAGTGCGAAAAGTGGTTTTTCCACACTAATACAAGTGCAAAAGTGGTTTCCTGCACCAACACAAGTGCGAAAAGTGGTTTTTCAACACTAACACAAGTGCAAAAAGTGGTTTTTCAACACTAACACAAGTGCTAAAAGTGGTTTTTCAACACTAACACAAGTGCGAAAAGTGTTTTTTCCACACTAATACAAGTGCAAAAGTGGTTTCCTGCACCAACACAAGTGCGAAAAGTGGTTTTTCAACACTAACACTAGTGCGAAAAGTGGTTTTTCAACACTAACACAAGTGCGAAAAGTGTTTTTTCAACACTAACACAAGTGCGAAAAGTGTTTTTTCCACACTAATACAAGTGCAAAGGTGGTTTCCTGCACCAACACAAGTGCGAAAAGTGGTTTTTCAACACTAACACAAGTGCGATAAGTGGTTTTTCCACACTAATACAAGTGCAAAAGTGGTTTCCTGCACCAACACAAGTGCGAAATGTGGTTTTTCAACACTAACACAAGTGCGAAAAGTGTTTTTTCCACACTAATACAAGTGCAAAAGTGGTTTCCTGCACCAACACAAGTGCGAAAAGTGGTTTTTCAACACTAACACAAGTGCGAAAAGTGGTTTTTCAACACTAACACAAGTGCGAAAAGTGGTTTTTCAACACTAACACAAGTGCGAAAAGTGATTTTTCCACACTAATACAAGTGCAAAAGTGGTTTCCTGCACCAACACAAGTGCGAAAAGTGGTTTTTCAACACTAACAAAAGTGCGAAAAGTGGTTTTTCAACACTATCACAAGTGCAAAAAGTCTTTTTTCCACACTAATACAAGTGCAAAAGTGGTTTCCTGCACATACACAAGTGCGAAAAGTGGTTTTTCAACACTAACACAAGTGCGAAAATTGGCTTTTCAACACTAACACAAGTGCGAAAAGTGGTTTTTCCACACTAATACAAGTGCAAAAGTGGTTTCCTGCACCAACACAAGTGCGAAAAGTGGCTTTTCAACACTAACACAAGTGCGAAAAGTGGTTTTTCAACACTAACACAAGTGCGAAAAGTGGTTTTTCAACACTAACACAAGTGCGAAAAGTGTTTTTTCCACACTAATACAAGTGCAATAGTGGTTTCCTGCACCAACACAAGTGCGAAAAGTGGTTTTTCAACACTAACACAAGTGCGAAATGTGGTTTTTCATCACTATGACAAGTGCAAAAAGTGTTTTTTCCACACTAATACAAGTGCAAAAGTGGCTTCCTGCACCAACACAAGTGCGAAAAGTGGTTTTTCAACACTAACACAAGTGCGAAAAGTGGTTTTTCAACACTAACACAAGTGCGAAAAGTAATTTTTCTACACTAACACAAGTGCGAAAAGTATTTTTTCCACACTAATACAAGTGCAAAAGTGGTTTCCTGCACCAACACAAGTGCGAAAAGTGGTTTTTCAACACTAACACAAGTGCGAAAAGTGGTTTTTCAACACTCACACAAGTGCGAAAAGTGGTTTTTCAACACTATCACAAGTGCAGAAAGTGTTTTTTCCACACTAATACAAGTGCAAAAGTGGTTTCCTGCACCAACACAAGTGCGAAAAGTGGTTTTTCAACACTAACACAAGTGCGAAAAGTGGTTTTTCAACACTATCACAAGTGCAAAAAGTGTTTCTTCCACACTAATACAAGTGCAAAAGTGGTTTCCTGCTCCAACACAAGTGCAAAAAGTGGTTTTTCAACACTAACACAAGTGCGAAAAGTGGTTTTTCAACACTAACACAAGTGCGAAAAGTGGTTTTTCAACAATAACACAAGTGCGAAAAGTGGTTTTTCAACACTAACACAAGTGCGAAAAGTTGTTTTTCAACACTATCACAAGTGCAAAAAGTGTTTTTTCCACACTAATACAAGTGCAAAAGTGGTTTCCTGCACCAACACAAGTGCGAAAAGTGGTTTTTCAACACTAACACAAGTGCGAAAAGTGGTTTTTCAACACTAACACAAGTCCGAAAAGTGTTTTTTCAACACTAACACAAGTGCGAAAAGTGGTTTCCTGCACCAACACAAGTGCGAAAAGTGGTTTTTCAACACTAACACAAGTGCGAAAAGTGGTTTTTCAACACTATCACAAGTGCAAAAAGTGTTTTTTCCACACTAATACAAGTGCAAAAGTGGTTTCCTGCACCAACACAAGTGCGAAAAGTGGTTTTTCAACACTAACACAAGTGCGAAAAGTGGTTTTTCAACACTAACACAAGTCCGAAAAGTGTTTTTTCAACACTAACACAACTGCGAAAAGTGGTTTCCTGCACCAACACAAGTGCGAAAGGTGGTTTTTCAACACTATCACAAGTGCAAAAAGTGCTTTTTCCACACTAATACAAGTGCAAAAGTGGTTTCCTGCTCCAACACAAGTGCGAAAAGTGGTTTTTCAACACTAACACAAGTGCGAAAAGTGGTTTTTCAACACTAACACAAGTGCGAAAAGTGGTTTTTCAACACTAACACAAGTGCGAAAAGTGGTTTTTCAACACTATCACAAGTGCAAAAAGTGTTTTTCCACACTATTACAAGTGCAAATGTGGTTTCCTGCACCAACACAAGTGCGAAAAGTGGTTTTTCAACACTAACACAAGTGCGAAAAGTGGTTTTTCAACACTAACACAAGTGCGATAAGTGGTTTCCTGCACCAACACAAGTGCGAAAAGTGGTTTTTCAACACTAACACAAGTGCGAAAAGTGGTTTTTCAACACAAACACAAGTGCGAAAGTGGTTTTTCAACACTAACACAAGTGCGATAAGTGGTTTCCTGCACCAACACAAGTGCGAAAAGTGGTTTTTCAACACTAACACAAGTGCGAAAAGTGGTTTTTCAACACTATCACAAGTGCAAAAAGTGTTTTTTCCACACTAATACAAGTGCAAAAGTGGTTTCCTGCACCAACACAAGTGCGAAAAGTGGTTTTTCAACACTAACACAAGTGCGAAAAGTTGTTTTTCAACACTAACACAAGTGCGAAAAGTGATTTTTCAACACTAACACAAGTGCAAAAAGTGGTTTTTTCCACACTAATACAAGTGCAAAAGTGGTTTCCTGCACCAACACAAGTGCGAAAAGTGGTTTTTCAACACTAACACAAGTGTGAAAAGTGGTTTTTCAACACTATCACAAGTGCAAAAAGTGTTTTTTCACACTAATACAAGTGCAATAGTGGTTTCCTGCACCAACACAAGTGCGAAAAGTGGCTTTTCAACACTAACACAAGTGCGAAAAGTGGTTTTTCAACACTAACACAAGTGCGAAAAGTGGTTTTTCAACACTAACACAATACAAGTGCGAAAGTGTTTTTTCCACACTAATACAAGTGCAATAGTGGTTTCCTGCACCAACACAAGTGCGAAAAGTGGTTTTTCAACACTAACACAAGTGCGAAATGTGGTTTTTCATCACTATGACAAGTGCAAAAAGTGTTTTTTCCTAATACAAGTGCAAAAGTGGCTTCCTGCACCAACACAAGTGCGAAAAGTGGTTTTTCAACACTAACACAAGTGCGAAAAGTGTTTTCAACACTAACACAAGTGCGAAAAGTGGTTTTTCTAACACAAGTGCGAAAAGTATTTTTTCCACACTAATACAAGTGCAAAAGTGGTTTCCTGCACCAACACAAGTGCGAAAAGTGGTTTTTCACACTAACACAAGTGCGAAAAGTGGTTTTTCAACACTCACACAAGTGCGAAAAGTGGTTTTTCAACACTATCACAAGTGCAGAAAGTGTTTTTTCCACACTAATACAAGTGCAAAAGTGGTTTCCTGCACCAACACAAGTGCGAAAAGTGGTTTTTCAACACTAACACAAGTGCGAAAAGTGGTTTTTCAACACTATCACAAGTGCAAAAAGTGTTTCTTCCACACTAATACAAGTGCAAAAGTGGTTTCCTGCTCCAACACAAGTGCAAAAAGTGGTTTTTCAACACTAACACAAGTGCGAAAAGTGGTTTTTCAACACTAACACAAGTGCGAAAAGTGGTTTTTCAACAATAACACAAGTGCGAAAAGTGGTTTTTCAACACTAACACAAGTGCGAAAAGTTGTTTTTCAACACTATCACAAGTGCAAAAAGTGTTTTTTCCACACTAATACAAGTGCAAAAGTGGTTTCCTGCACCAACACAAGTGCGAAAAGTGGTTTTTCAACACTAACACAAGTGCGAAAAGTGGTTTTTCAACACTAACACAAGTCCGAAAAGTGTTTTTTCAACACTAACACAAGTGCGAAAAGTGGTTTCCTGCACCAACACAAGTGCGAAAAGTGGTTTTTCAACACTAACACAAGTGCGAAAAGTGGTTTTTCAACACTATCACAAGTGCAAAAAGTGTTTTTTCCACACTAATACAAGTGCAAAAGTGGTTTCCTGCACCAACACAAGTGCGAAAAGTGGTTTTTCAACACTAACACAAGTGCGAAAAGTGGTTTTTTCAACACTAACACAAGTCCGAAAAGTGTTTTTTCAACACTAACACAAGTGCGAAAAGTGGTTTCCTGCACCAACACAAGTGCGAAAGGTGGTTTTTCAACACTATCACAAGTGCAAAAAGTGCTTTTTCCACACTAATACAAGTGCAAAAGTGGTTTCCTGCTCCAACACAAGTGCGAAAAGTGGTTTTTCAACACTAACACAAGTGCGAAAAGTGGTTTTTCAACACTAACACAAGTGCGAAAAGTGGTTTTTCAACACTAACACAAGTGCGAAAAGTGGTTTTTCAACACTATCACAAGTGCAAAAAGTGTTTTTCCACACTATTACAAGTGCAAATGTGGTTTCCTGCACCAACACAAGTGCGAAAAGTGGTTTTTCAACACTAACACAAGTGCGAAAAGTGGTTTTTCAACACTAACACAAGTGCGATAAGTGGTTTCCTGCACCAACACAAGTGCGAAAAGTGGTTTTTCAACACTAACACAAGTGCGAAAAGTGGTTTTTCAACACAAACACAAGTGCGAAAAGTGGTTTTTCAACACTAACACAAGTGCGATAAGTGGTTTCCTGCACCAACACAAGTGCGAAAAGTGGTTTTTCAACACTAACACAAGTGCGAAAAGTGGTTTTTCAACACTATCACAAGTGCAAAAAGTGTTTTTTCCACACTAATACAAGTGCAAAAGTGGTTTCCTGCACCAACACAAGTGCGAAAAGTGGTTTTTCAACACTAACACAAGTGCGAAAAGTTGTTTTTCAACACTAACACAAGTGCGAAAAGTGATTTTTCAACACTAACACAAGTGCAAAAAGTGGTTTTTTCCACACTAATACAAGTGCAAAAGTGGTTTCCTGCACCAACACAAGTGCGAAAAGTGGTTTTTCAACACTAACACAAGTGTGAAAAGTGGTTTTTCAACACTATCACAAGTGCAAAAAGTGTTTTTTCCACACTAATACAAGTGCAAAAGTGGTTTCCTGCACCAACACAAGTGCGAAAAGTGGTTTTTCAACACTAACACAAGTGCGAAAAGTGGCTTTTCAACACTAACACAAGTGCGAAAAGTGGTTTTTCCACACTAATACAAGTGCAAAAGTGGTTTCCTGCACCAACACATGTGCGAAAAGTGGTTTTTCAACACTAACACAAGTGCGAAAAGTGGTTTTTCAACACTAACACAAGTGCGAAAAGTGGTTTTTCAACACTAACACAAGTGCGAAAAGTGTTTTTTCCACACTAATAGAAATGCAAAAGTGGTTTCCTGCACCAACACAAGTGCGAAAAGTGGTTTTTCAACACTAACACAAGTGCGAAAAGTGGTTTTTCAACACTAACACAAGTGCGAAAAGTGGTTTTTCAACACTAACACAAGTGCCAAAAGTGGTTTTTCCACACTAATACAAGTGCAAAAGTGGTTTCCTGCACCAACACAAGTGTGAAAAGTGGTTTTTCAACACTAACACAAGTGTGAAAAGTGGTTTTTCCACACTAATACAAGTGCAAAAGTGGTTTCCTGCACCAACACAAGTGCGAAAAGTGGTTTTTCAACACTAACACAAGTGCGAAAAGTGGTTTTTCAACACTATCACAAGTGCAAAAGTGTTTTTTCCACACTAATACAAGTGCAAAAGTGGTTTCCTGCACCAACACAAGTGCGAAAAGTGGTTTTTCAACACTAACACAAGTGCGAAAAGTGGTTTTTCAACACTAACACAAGTGCGAAAAAGTGGTTTTTCCACACTAATACAAGTGCAAAAGTGGTTTCCTGCACCAACACAAGTGCGAAAAGTGGTTTTTCAACACTAACACAAGTGTGAAAAGTGGTTTTTCAACACTAACACAAGTGCGAAAGGTGGTTTTTCAACACTATCACAAGTGCAAAAAGTGCTTTTTCCACACTAATACAAGTGCAAAAGTGGTTTCCTGCTCCCAACACAAGTGCGAAAAGTGGTTTTTCAACACTAACACAAGTGCGAAAAGTGGTTTTTCAACACTAACACAAGTGCGAAAAGTGGTTTTTCAACACTAACACAAGTGCGAAAAGTGGTTTTTCAACACTATCACAAGTGCAAAAAGTGTTTTTCCACACTATTACAAGTGCAAATGTGGTTTCCTGCACCAACACAAGTGCGAAAAGTGGTTTTTCAACACTAACACAAGTGCGAAAAGTGGTTTTTCAACACTAACACAAGTGCGATAAGTGGTTTCCTGCACCAACACAAGTGCGAAAAGTGGTTTTTCAACACTAACACAAGTGCGAAAAGTGGTTTTTCAACACAAACACAAGTGCGAAAAGTGGTTTTTCAACACTAACACAAGTGCGATAAGTGGTTTCCTGCACCAACACAAGTGCGAAAAGTGGTTTTTCAACACTAACACAAGTGCGAAAAGTGGTTTTTCAACACTATCACAAGTGCAAAAAGTGTTTTTTCCACACTAATACAAGTGCAAAAGTGGTTTCCTGCACCAACACAAGTGCGAAAAGTGGTTTTTCAACACTAACACAAGTGCGAAAAGTTGTTTTTCAACACTAACACAAGTGCGAAAAGTGATTTTTCAACACTAACACAAGTGCAAAAAGTGGTTTTTTCCACACTAATACAAGTGCAAAAGTGGTTTCCTGCACCAACACAAGTGCGAAAAGTGGTTTTTCAACACTAACACAAGTGTGAAAAGTGGTTTTTCAACACTATCACAAGTGCAAAAAGTGTTTTTTCCACACTAATACAAGTGCAAAAGTGGTTTCCTGCACCAACACAAGTGCGAAAAGTGGTTTTTCAACACTAACACAAGTGCGAAAAGTGGCTTTTCAACACTAACACAAGTGCGAAAAGTGGTTTTTCCACACTAATACAAGTGCAAAAGTGGTTTCCTGCACCAACACATGTGCGAAAAGTGGTTTTTCAACACTAACACAAGTGCGAAAAGTGGTTTTTCAACACTAACACAAGTGCGAAAAGTGGTTTTTCAACACTAACACAAGTGCGAAAAGTGTTTTTTCCACACTAATAGAAATGCAAAAGTGGTTTCCTGCACCAACACAAGTGCGAAAAGTGGTTTTTCAACACTAACACAAGTGCGAAAAGTGGTTTTTTTCAACACTAACACAAGTGCGAAAAGTGGTTTTTCAACACTAACACAAGTGCCAAAAGTGGTTTTTCCACACTAATACAAGTGCAAAAGTGGTTTCCTGCACCAACACAAGTGTGAAAAGTGGTTTTTCAACACTAACACAAGTGTGAAAAGTGGTTTTTCCACACTAATACAAGTGCAAAAGTGGTTTCCTGCACCAACACAAGTGCGAAAAGTGGTTTTTCAACACTAACACAAGTGCGAAAAGTGGTTTTTCAACACTATCACAAGTGCAAAAAGTCTTTTTTCCACACTAATACAAGTGCAAAAGTGGTTTCCTGCACATACACAAGTGCGAAAAGTGGTTTTTCAACACTAACACAAGTGCGAAAATTGGCTTTTCAACACTAACACAAGTGCGAAAAGTGGTTTTTCCACACTAATACAAGTGCAAAAGTGGTTTCCTGCACCAACACAAGTGCGAAAAGTGGCTTTTCAACACTAACACAAGTGCGAAAAGTGGTTTTTCAACACTAACACAAGTGCGAAAAGTGGTTTTTCAACACTAACACAAGTGCGAAAAGTGTTTTTTCCACACTAATACAAGTGCAATAGTGGTTTCCTGCACCAACACAAGTGCGAAAAGTGGTTTTTCAACACTAACACAAGTGCGAAATGTGGTTTTTCATCACTATGACAAGTGCAAAAAGTGTTTTTTCCACACTAATACAAGTGCAAAAGTGGCTTCCTGCACCAACACAAGTGCGAAAAGTGGTTTTTCAACACTAACACAAGTGCGAAAAGTGGTTTTTCAACACTAACACAAGTGCGAAAAGTAATTTTTCTACACTAACACAAGTGCGAAAAGTATTTTTTCCACACTAATACAAGTGCAAAAGTGGTTTCCTGCACCAACACAAGTGCGAAAAGTGGTTTTTCAACACTAACACAAGTGCGAAAAGTGGTTTTTCAACACTCACACAAGTGCGAAAAGTGGTTTTTCAACACTATCACAAGTGCAGAAAGTGTTTTTTCCACACTAATACAAGTGCAAAAGTGGTTTCCTGCACCAACACAAGTGCGAAAAGTGGTTTTTCAACACTAACACAAGTGCGAAAAGTGGTTTTTCAACACTATCACAAGTGCAAAAAGTGTTTCTTCCACACTAATACAAGTGCAAAAGTGGTTTCCTGCTCCAACACAAGTGCAAAAAGTGGTTTTTCAACACTAACACAAGTGCGAAAAGTGGTTTTTCAACACTAACACAAGTGCGAAAAGTGGTTTTTCAACAATAACACAAGTGCGAAAAGTGGTTTTTCAACACTAACACAAGTGCGAAAAGTTGTTTTTCAACACTATCACAAGTGCAAAAAGTGTTTTTTCCACACTAATACAAGTGCAAAAGTGGTTTCCTGCACCAACACAAGTGCGAAAAGTGGTTTTTCAACACTAACACAAGTGCGAAAAGTGGTTTTTCAACACTAACACAAGTCCGAAAAGTGTTTTTTCAACACTAACACAAGTGCGAAAAGTGGTTTCCTGCACCAACACAAGTGCGAAAAGTGGTTTTTCAACACTACACAAGTGCGAAAAGTGGTTTTTCAACACTATCACAAGTGCAAAAAGTGTTTTTTCCACACTAATACAAGTGCAAAAGTGGTTTCCTGCACCAACACAAGTGCGAAAAGTGGTTTTTCAACACTAACACAAGTGCGAAAAGTGGTTTTTCAACACTAACACAAGTCCGAAAAGTGTTTTTTCAACACTAACACAACTGCGAAAAGTGGTTTCCTGCACCAACACAAGTGCGAAAGGTGGTTTTTCAACACTATCACAAGTGCAAAAAGTGCTTTTTCCACACTAATACAAGTGCAAAAGTGGTTTCCTGCTCCAACACAAGTGCGAAAAGTGGTTTTTCAACACTAACACAAGTGCGAAAAGTGGTTTTTCAACACTAACACAAGTGCGAAAAGTGGTTTTTCAACACTAACACAAGTGCGAAAAGTGGTTTTTCAACACTATCACAAGTGCAAAAAGTGTTTTTCCACACTATTACAAGTGCAAATGTGGTTTCCTGCACCAACACAAGTGCGAAAAGTGGTTTTTCAACACTAACACAAGTGCGAAAAGTGGTTTTTCAACACTAACACAAGTGCGATAAGTGGTTTCCTGCACCAACACAAGTGCGAAAAGTGGTTTTTCAACACTAACACAAGTGCGAAAAGTGGTTTTTCAACACAAACACAAGTGCGAAAGTGGTTTTTCAACACTAACACAAGTGCGATAAGTGGTTTCCTGCACCAACACAAGTGCGAAAAGTGGTTTTTCAACACTAACACAAGTGCGAAAAGTGGTTTTTCAACACTATCACAAGTGCAAAAAGTGTTTTTTCCACACTAATACAAGTGCAAAAGTGGTTTCCTGCACCAACACAAGTGCGAAAAGTGGTTTTTCAACACTAACACAAGTGCGAAAAGTTGTTTTTCAACACTAACACAAGTGCGAAAAGTGATTTTTCAACACTAACACAAGTGCAAAAAGTGGTTTTTTCCACACTAATACAAGTGCAAAAGTGGTTTCCTGCACCAACACAAGTGCGAAAAGTGGTTTTTCAACACTAACACAAGTGTGAAAAGTGGTTTTTCAACACTATCACAAGTGCAAAAAGTGTTTTTTCCACACTAATACAAGTGCAATAGTGGTTTCCTGCACCAACACAAGTGCGAAAAGTGGCTTTTC